>NW_022980325.1:0-127492 GCF_902652985.1 Pecten maximus
TTTCCGAATTCCTCGGGATTTGGAGGTTTCTGCGTATTTTTGCACTATTGGAAAACCCGCCAAACACCGTATGTTTGCAGTATTGGAAAAACGGCCAGATGCATGAAAACAACGCTCCTCGGGGTATGGAGGTTACTGCGTATTTTTGCACCATTGGAAAACCGGCCAGATTAATGAAAACACCGATAAATATCAAAATACAAAAAAAATCATCTTTTTCGCGAATTTTTCATTTTTTCACGATTTCTCAGGGTTTGAAGTTCTGCGTATGTTTGCACTATTGGAAAACCCGCCAGAAGCATGAAAACACCGAACAATATCAAAAATACCGAAAAAATCACGCTTTTCACGGTTTTTAATTTTTTTTTCGAAAATTTTAATTTCTGAACCGATTTGTTTGGGTTTGGAGGTTCTGTATCTTTTTGCACTATTGGATAACCCAGCAGAAGCATGAAAACACTGCAAAATATCAAAAATACCGAAAAAAATCACTTTTTCCACGAAATTTTCATTTTTTTTTCGAAAATTTTCATTTTTTTCACGATTTCTCGGGATTTGGAGGATTCTGCATATGTTTGCACTATCGGCAAACCCAGCAGAAGCTTGAAAACACTGAAAAATATCAAAAATACAGTAAAAATTACCTTTTTCACGAAATTTTCATTTTTTTCATGATTTCTCAGGGTTTTGGAGGTTTCTGCGTATGTTTGCACTATTGGAAAACCCGCCAGAAGCATGAAAACACCGAACAATATCAAAAATGCAGAAAAAAATCACGCTTTCCAGGAAATTTTAATTTTTTTTCGAAAATTTTAATTTCTATACGATTTCTTTGGGTGTGGAGGTTCTGAATATGTTTGCACTATCGGCAAACCCAGCAGAAGCTTGAAAACACCGCAAAATATCAAAAATACAGAAAAAATCACGTTTTCAACGAAATTTTCATTTTTTTTTCGAATATTTTCATATTTTCACGATTTCTCGGGATTTGGAGGATTCTGCATATGTTTGCACTATCGGCAAAACCAGCAGAAGCTTGAAAACACCGCAAAATATTAAAAATACAGAAAAAAATCACCTTTTTCACGAAATTTTCATTTTTTCATGATTTCTCAGGGTTTTGGAGGTTTCTGCGTATTTTTGCACTATTGGAAAACCCGCCAGAAGCATGAAAACACTGCAAAATATCAAAAATACCGAAAAAATCACGTTTTCCACGAAATTTTAATTTGTTTTTCGAAAATTTTCATTTTTTTCATGATTTCTCAGGTTTTTGGAGGTGTCTGCGTATGTTTGCACTATTGGAAAACCCGCCAGAAGCATGAAAACACCGAACAATATAAAAAATACCGAAAAAATCACGCTTTTCACGATTTTTTAATTTTTTTTCGAAAATTTTAATTTCTACACCGATTTCTTTGGGTTTGAAGGTTCTGCATCTTTTTGCACTATTGGAAAACCCGCCAGAAGCTTGAAAACACCGCAAAATATCAAAAATACAGAAAAAATCACGTTTTCAACGAAATTTTCATTTATTTTTTTCGAATATTTTCATTTTTTCACGATTTCTTTGGGTGTGGAGGTTCTAAATATGTTTGCACTATTGGAAAACCCGCCAGAAGCATGAAAACACCGAACAATATCAAAAATACAGAAAAAGTCACGCTTTTCACGTTTTTTTATTTTTTTTTCGAAAATTTTAATTTCTTTGGGTTTGGAGGTTCTGTATCTTTTTGCACTATTGGATAACCCGCCATAAGCATGAAATCACCGCAAAATATCAAAAATATCAAAAAAAAATCACTTTTTTCACGAAATTTTAATTTTTTTTCGAAAATTTTCATTTTTTCACGATTTCTCAGGGATTTGGAGGATTCTGCATATGTTTGCACAATCGGCAAACCAAGCAGAAGCTTGAAAACACCGCAAAATATCAAAACTACAGAAAAAATCACCTTTTTCACGAAATTTTCATTTTTTTCATGATTTCTTTGGGTGTGGAGGTTCTGAATATGTTTGCACTATTGGAAAACCCGTCAGAAGCATGAAAACACCGAACAATATCAAAAATACCGAAAAAATCACGCTTTTCACGATTTTTTATTTTTTTTTTCGAAAATTTTAATTTCTACACCGATTTGTTTGGATTTGGAGGTTCTGCATATGTTTGCACTATCGATAAACCCAGCAGAAGCATGAAAACACTGCAAAATATCAAAAATACCGAAAAAATCACGTTTTCCACGAAATTTTCATTTTTTTTTTCGAAAATTTTCATTTTTTCACGATTTCTTTGGGTGTGGAGGTTCTAAATATGTTTGCACTATTGGAAAATCCGTCAGAAGCTTGAAAACACCGCAAAATATCAAAAATACCGAAAAAATCACGTTTTCCACGAAATTTTCATTTTTTTTTTCGAAAATTTTCATTTTTTCACGATTTCTTTGGGTGTGGAGGTTCTAAATATGTTTGCACTATTGGAAAATCCATCAGAAGCATGAAAACACCGCAAAATATCAAAAATATCGAAAAAAAATCACGTTTTTCACGAAATTTTAAACTTTTTTTCGAAAATTTTAATTTCTACACGATTTCTTTGGGTTTGGAGGTTCTGCATATGTTTGCACTATCGGAAAAACCCAGCAGAAGCTTGAAAACACTGCAAAATATTAAAAATACAGAAAAAATCACCTTTTTCACGAAATTTTCATTTTTTCATGATTTCTCAGGGTTTTGGAGGTTTCTGCGTATGTTTGCACTATTGGAAAACCCGCCAGAAGCATGAAAACAGCGAACAATATAAAAAATACCGAAAAAATCACGCTTTTCACGATTTTTTAATTTTTTTTCGAAAATTTTAATTTCTACACCGATTTCTTTGGGTTTGAAGGTTCTGAATATGTTTGCACTATTGGAAAACCCGCCAGAAGCATGAAAACACCGAACAATATCAAAAATACAGAAAAAATCACGTTTTTCACGAAATTTTCATTTTTTTTTCGAAAATTTTCATTTTTTCATGATATTTCGGCGTTTGGAGGATTCTACATATGTTTGCACTACTGAAAAACCCGGCCGAAACTTGAAAACACCGCAAAATATCAAAAATACAGAAAAAATCACGTTTTCCACGAAATTTTCATTTTTTTCACGATTTCTCAGGGTTTGGAGGTTTTCGTATCTTTACCTGATTTGAAAACCCGCCAGAAGCATGAAAACACTGCAAAATATCAAAAATACCGAAAAAATCACGTTTTCCACGAAATTTTCATTTTTTTTTTCGAAAATTTTCATTTTTTCACGATTTCTTTGGGTGTGGAGGTTCTAAATATGTTTGCACTATTGGAAAATCCGTCAGAAGCATGAAAACACCGCAAAATATCAAAAATATCGAAAAAAAATCACGTTTTTTCACGAAATTTTAAACTTTTTTTCGAAAATTTTAATTTCTACACGATTTCTTTGGGTTTGGAGGTTCTGCATATGTTTGCACTATCGGAAAACCCAGCAGAAGCTTGAAAACACTGCAAAATATTAAAATACAGAAAAAATCACCTTTTTCACGAAATTTTCATTTTTTCATGATTTCTCAGGGTTTTGGAGGTTTCTGCGTATGTTTGCACTATTGGAAAACCCGCCAGAAGCATGAAAACACCGAACAATATCAAAAATACCGAAAAAATCACGCTTTTCACGTTTTTTTATTTTTTTTTTCGAAAATTTTAATTTCTACACCGATTTCTTTGGGTTTGGAGGTTCTGTATCTTTTTGCACTATTGGATAACCCGCCATAAGCATGAAATCACCGCAAAATATCAAAAATATCAAAAAAAAATCACTTTTTCACGAAATTTTAATTTTTTTTCGAAAATTTTCATTTTTTCACGATTTCTCGGAATTTGGAGGATTCTGCATATGTTTGCACTATCGGCAAAACCAGCAGAAGCTTGAAAACACCGCAAAATATTAAAAATACAGAAAAAAATCACCTTTTTCACGAAATTTTCATTTTTTCATGATTTCTCAGGGTTTTGGAGGTTTCTGCGTATTTTTGCACTATTGGAAAACCCGCCAGAAGCATGAAAACACTGCAAAATATCAAAATACCGAAAAAATCACGCTTTTCACGATTTTTTAATTTTTTTTCGAAAATTTTAATTTCTACACCGATTTCTTTGGGTTTGAAGGTTCTGCATCTTTTTGCACTATTGGAAAACCCGCCAGAAGCTTGAAAACACCGCAAAATATCAAAAATACAGAAAAAATCACGTTTTTCACGAAATTTTCATTTTTTTTTTCGAATATTTTCATTTTTTCACGATTTCTTTGGGTGTGGAGGTTCTAAATATGTTTGCACTATTGGAAAACCCGCCAGAAGCATGAAAACACCGAACAATATCAAAAATACAGAAAAAATCACGCTTTTCACGTTTTTCTATTTTTTTTTCGAAAATTTTAATTTCTTTGGGTGTGGAGGTTCTGTATCTTTTTGCACTATTGGATAACCCGCCATAAGCATGAAATCACCGGAAAATATCAAAAATATCAAAAAAAAATCACTTTTTTCACGAAATTTTAATTTTTTTTCGAAAATTTTCATTTTTTTCACGATTTCTCAGGGATTTGGAGGATTCTGCATATGTTTGCACAATCGGCAAACCAAGCAGAAGCTTGAAAACACCGCAAAATATCAAAACTACAGAAAAAATCACCTTTTTCACGAAATTTTCATTTTTTTCATGATTTCTTTGGGTGTGGAGGTTCTGAATATGTTTGCACTATTGGAAAACCCGTCAGAAGCATGAAAACACCGAACAATATCAAAAATACCGAAAAAATCACGCTTTTTCACGATTTTTTATTTTTTTTTTCGAAAATTTTAATTTCTACACCGATTTGTTTGGATTTGGAGGTTCTGCATATGTTTGCACTATCGATAAACCCAGCAGAAGCATGAAAACACTGCAAAATATCAAAAATACCGAAAAAATCACGTTTTCCACGAAATTTTCATTTTTGTTTTCGAAAATTTTCATTTTTTCACGATTTCTTTGGGTGTGGAGGTTCTAAATATGTTTGCACTATTGGAAAATCCGTCAGAAGCATGAAAACACCGCAAAATATCAAAAATATCGAAAAAAAATCACGTTTTTCACGAAATTTTAAACTTTTTTTCGAAAATTTTAATTTCTACACGATTTCTTTGGGTTTGGAGGTTCTGCATATGTTTGCACTATCGGAAAACCCAGCAGAAGCATGAAAACACCGCAAAATATTAAAAATACAGAAAAAATCACCTTTTTCACGAAATTTTCATTTTTTCATGATTTCTCAGGGTTTTGGAGGTTTCTGCGTATGTTTGCACTATTGGAAAACCCGCCAGAAGCATGAAAACAGCGAACAATATAAAAAATACCGAAAAAATCACGCTTTTCACGATTTTTAATTTTTTTTCGAAAATTTTAATTTCTACACCGATTTCTTTGGGTTTGAAGGTTCTGAATATGTTTGCACTATTGGAAAACCCGCCAGAAGCATGAAAACACCGAACAATATCAAAAATACAGAAAAAATCACGCTTTCCACGAAATTTTCATTTTTTTTTCGAAATTTTTCATTTTTTCACGATTTCTCGGGATTTGGAGGATTCTGCATATGTTTGCACTATCGGAAAACCCAGCAGAAGCTTGAAAACACCGCAAAATATCAAAAATACAGAAAAAAAATCACTTTTCACGAAATTTTAAATATTTTCTCGAAAATTTTCATTTTTTCACGATTTCTCAGGGTTTGGAGGTTTCTGCGTATGTTTGCAGTATTGGAAAACCGGCCAGATGCATGAAAACAACGCTCCTCGGGGTATGGAGGTTTCTGCGTATTTTTGCACCATTGGAAAACCGGCCAGATTCATGAAAACACCGAAAAATATCAAAAATACAGAAAAAATCACCTTTTTCACGAAATTTTCATTTTTTCACGATTTCTCAGGGTTTGAAGATTCTGCGTATGTTTGCACTATTGGAAAACCCGCCAGAAGCATGAAAACACCGAACAATATCAAAAATACCGAAAAAATCACGCTTTTCACGTTTTTTTATTTTTTTTTCGAAAATTTTAATTTCTACACCGATTTCTTTGGGTATGGAGGTTCTAAATATGTTTGCACTATTGGAAAATCCGTCAGAAGCATGAAAACACCGCAAAACATCAAAAATATCGAAAAAAAATCACGTTTTTCACGAAATTTTAAACTTTTTTTCGAAAATTTTAATTTCTACACGATTTCTTTGGGTTTGGAGGTTCTGCATATGTTTGCACTATCGGAAAACCCAGCAGAAGCTTGAAAACACTGCAAAATATCAAAAATACAGAAAAAATCACCTTTTTCACGAAATTTTCATTTTTTCATGATTTCTCAGGGTTTTGGAGGTTTCTGCGTATGTTTGCACTATTGGAAAACCCGCCAGAAGCATGAAAACAGCGAACAATATAAAAAATACCGAAAAAATCACGCTTTTCAGGATTTTTTAATTTTTTTTTCGAAAATTTTAATTTTCTACTACACCGATTTCTTTGGGTTTGAAGGTTCTGAATATGTTTGCACTATTGGAAAACCCGCCAGAAGCATGAAAACACCGAACAATATCAAAAATACAGAAAAAATCACGCTTTCCACGAAATTTTCATTTTTTTTTCGAAATTTTTCATTTTTTCACGATTTCTCGGGATTTGGAGGATTCTGCATATCGGAAAACCCAGCAGAAGCTTGAAAACACCGCAAAATACCAAAAATACAGAAAAAAAATCACTTTTCACGAAATTTTAAATATTTTCTCGAAAATTTTCATTTTTTCACGATTTCTCAGGGTTTGGAGGTTTCTGCGTATGTTTGCAGTATTGGAAAACCGGCCAGATGCATGAAAACAACGCTCCTCGGGGTATGGAGGTTTCTGCGTATTTTTGCACCATTGGAAAACCGGCCAGATTCATGAAAACACCGAAAAATATCAAAAATACAGAAAAAATCACCTTTTTCACGAAATTTTCATTTTTTCACGATTTCTCAGGGTTTGAAGATTCTGCGTATGTTTGCACTATTGGAAAACCCGCCAGAAGCATGAAAACACCGAACAATATCAAAAATACCGAAAAAATCACGCTTTTCACGTTTTTTTATTTTTTTTTCGAAAATTTTAATTTCTACACCGATTTCTTTGGGTTTGGAGGTTCTGTATCTTTTTGCACTATTGGATAACCCGCCATAAGCATGAAATCACCGCAAAATATCAAAAATATCAAAAAAAAATCACTTTTTTCACGAAATTTTAATTTTTTTTCGAAAATTTTCATTTTTTCACGATTTCTCGGAATTTGGAGGATTCTGCATATGTTTGCACTATCGGCAAAACCAGCAGAAGCTTGAAAACACCGCAAAATATTAAAAATACAGAAAAAAATCACCTTTTTCACGAAATTTTCATTTTTTCATGATTTCTCAGGGTTTTGGAGGTTTCTGCGTATTTTTTGCACTATTGGAAAACCCGCCAGAAGCATGAAAACACTGCAAAATATCAAAAATACCGAAAAAATCACGCTTTTCACGATTTTTTAATTTTTTTTCGAAAATTTTAATTTCTACACCGATTTCTTTGGGTTTGAAGGTTCTGCATCTTTTTGCACTATTGGAAAACCCGCCAGAAGCTTGAAAACACCGCAAAATATCAAAAATACAGAAAAAATCACGTTTTCAACGAAATTTTCATTTTTTTTTTTCGAATATTTTCATTTTTTCACGATTTCTTTGGGTGTGGAGGTTCTAAATATGTTTGCACTATTGGAAAACCCGCCAGAAGCATGAAAACACCGAACAATATCAAAAATACAGAAAAAATCACGCTTTTCACGTTTTTTTATTTTTTTTTCGAAAATTTTAATTTCTTTGGGTTTGGAGGTTCTGTATCTTTTTGCACTATTGGATAACCCGCCATAAGCATGAAATCACCGCAAAATATCAAAAATATCAAAAAAAATCACTTTTTTCACGAAATTTTAATTTTTTTTCGAAAATTTTCATTTTTTCACGATTTCTCAGGGATTTGGAGGATTCTGCATATGTTTGCACAATCGGCAAACCAAGCAGAAGCTTGAAAACACCGCAAAATATCAAAACTACAGAAAAAATCACCTTTTTCACGAAATTTTCATTTTTTTCATGATTTCTTTGGGTGTGGAGGTTCTGAATATGTTTGCACTATTGGAAAACCCGTCAGAAGCATGAAAACACCGAACAATATCAAAAATACCGAAAAAATCACGCTTTTCACGATTTTTTATTTTTTTTTTCGAAAATTTTAATTTCTACACCGATTTGTTTGGATTTGGAGGTTCTGCATATGTTTGCACTATCGATAAACCCAGCAGAAGCATGAAAACACTGCAAAATATCAAAAATACCGAAAAAATCACGTTTTCCACGAAATTTTCATTTTTTTTTTCGAAAATTTTCATTTTTTCACGATTTCTTTGGGTGTGGAGGTTCTAAATATGTTTGCACTATTGGAAAATCCGTCAGAAGCATGAAAACACCGCAAAATATCAAAAATATCGAAAAAAAATCACGTTTTTCACGAAATTTTAAACTTTTTTTCGAAAATTTTAATTTCTACACGATTTCTTTAGGTTTGGAGGTTCTGCATATGTTTGCACTATCGGAAAACCCAGCAGAAGCTTGAAAACACTGCAAAATATTAAAAATACAGAAAAAATCACCTTTTTCACGAAATTTTCATTTTTTCATGATTTCTCAGGGTTTTGGAGGTTTCTGCGTATGTTTGCACTATTGGAAAACCCGCCAGAAGCATGAAAACAGCGAACAATATAAAAAATACCGAAAAAATCACGCTTTTCAGGATTTTTTAATTTTTTTTCGAAAATTTTAATTTCTACACCGATTTCTTTGGGTTTGAAGGTTCTGAATATGTTTGCACTATTGGAAAACCCGCCAGAAGCATGAAAACACCGAACAATATCAAAAATACAGAAAAAATCACGCTTTCCACGAAATTTTCATTTTTTTTTCGAAATTTTTCATTTTTTCACGATTTCTCGGGATTTGGAGGATTCTGCATATGTTTGCACTATCGGAAAACCCAGCAGAAGCTTGAAAACACCGCAAAATACCAAAAATACAGAAAAAAAATCACTTTTCACGAAATTTTAAATATTTTCTCGAAAATTTTCATTTTTTCACGATTTCTCAGGGTTTGGAGGTTTCTGCGTATGTTTGCAGTATTGGAAAACCGGCCAGATGCATGAAAACAACGCTCCTCGGGGTATGGAGGTTTCTGCGTATTTTTGCACCATTGGAAAACCGGCCAGATTCATGAAAACACCGAAAAATATCAAAAATACAGAAAAAATCACCTTTTTCACGAAATTTTCATTTTTTCACGATTTCTCAGGGTTTGAAGATTCTGCGTATGTTTGCACTATTGGAAAACCCGCCAGAAGCATGAAAACACCGAACAATATCAAAAATACCGAAAAAATCACGCTTTTCACGTTTTTTTATTTTTTTTTCGAAAATTTTAATTTCTACACCGATTTCTTTGGGTGTGGAGGTTCTAAATATGTTTGCACTATTGGAAAATCCGTCAGAAGCATGAAAACACCGCAAAATATCAAAAATATCGAAAAAAAATCACGTTTTTCACGAAATTTTAAACTTTTTTTCGAAAATTTTAATTTCTACACGATTTCTTTGGGTTTGGAGGTTCTGCATATGTTTGCACTATCGGAAAACCCAGCAGAAGCTTGAAAACACTGCAAAATATTAAAAATACAGAAAAAATCACCTTTTTCACGAAATTTTCATTTTTTCATGATTTCTCAGGGTTTTGGAGGTTTCTGCGTATGTTTGCACTATTGGAAAACCCGCCAGAAGCATGAAAACAGCGAACAATATAAAAAATACCGAAAAAATCACGCTTTTCAGGATTTTTTAATTTTTTTTCGAAAATTTTAATTTCTACACCGATTTCTTTGGGTTTGAAGGTTCTGAATATGTTTGCACTATTGGAAAACCCGCCAGAAGCATGAAAACACCGAACAATATCAAAAATACAGAAAAAATCACGCTTTCCACGAAATTTTCATTTTTTTTTCGAAATTTTTCATTTTTTCACGATTTCTCGGGATTTGGAGGATTCTGCATATGTTTGCACTATCGGAAAACCCAGCAGAAGCTTGAAAACACCGCAAAATACCAAAAATACAGAAAAAAAATCACTTTTCACGAAATTTTAAATATTTTCTCGAAAATTTTCATTTTTTCACGATTTCTCAGGGTTTGGAGGTTTCTGCGTATGTTTGCAGTATTGGAAAACCGGCCAGATGCATGAAAACAACGCTCCTCGGGGTATGGAGGTTTCTGCGTATTTTTGCACCATTGGAAAACCGGCCAGATTCATGAAAACACCGAAAAATATCAAAAATACAGAAAAAATCACCTTTTTCACGAAATTTTCATTTTTTCACGATTTCTCAGGGTTTGAAGATTCTGCGTATGTTTGCACTATTGGAAAACCCGCCAGAAGCATGAAAACACCGAACAATATCAAAAATACCGAAAAAATCACGCTTTTCACGTTTTTTTATTTTTTTTTCGAAAATTTTAATTTCTACACCGATTTCTTTGGGTTTGGAGGTTCTGTATCTTTTTGCACTATTGGATAACCCGCCATAAGCATGAAATCACCGCAAAATATCAAAAATATAAAAAAAAAATCACTTTTTTCACGAAATTTTAATTTTTTTTCGAAAATTTTCATTTTTTCACGATTTCTCGGAATTTGGAGGATTCTGCATATGTTTGCACTATCGGCAAAACCAGCAGAAGCTTGAAAACACCGCAAAATATTAAAAATACAGAAAAAAATCACCTTTTTCACGAAATTTTCATTTTTTCATGATTTCTCAGGGTTTTGGAGGTTTCTGCGTATTTTTGCACTATTGGAAAACCCGCCAGAAGCATGAAAACACTGCAAAATATCAAAAATACCGAAAAAATCACGTTTTCCACGAAATTTTAATTTGTTTTTCGAAAATTTTCATTTTTTTCATGATTTCTCAGGGTTTTGGAGGTGTCTGCGTATGTTTGCACTATTGGAAAACCCGCCAGAAGCATGAAAACACCGAACAATATCAAAAATACAGAAAAAAATCACACTTTCCAGGAAATTTTCATTTTTTTTTCGAAAATGTTCACGATTTCTCGGGATTTGGAGGATTCTGCATATGTTTGCACTACTGAAAAACCCGGCCGAAACTTGAAAACACCGCAAAATATCAAAAATACAGAAAAAATCACGTTTTCCACGAAATTTTTATTTTTTTCACGATTTCTCAGGGTTTGGAGGTTTTCGTATCTTTACCTGATTTGAAAACCCGCCAGAAGCATGAAAACACCGCAAAATATCAAAAATATCGAAAAAAATCACGTTTTTCACGAAATTTTAAACTTTTTTTCGAAAATTTTAATTTCTACACGATTTCTTTGGGTTTGGAGGTTCTGCATATGTTTGCACTATCGGAAAACCCAGCAGAAGCTTGAAAACACCGCAAAATACCAAAAATACAGAAATAAAAATCACTTTTTCACGAAATTTTAAATATTTTCTCGAAAATTTTCATTTTTTCACGATTTCTCAGGGTTTGGAGGTTTCTGCGTATGTTTGCAGTATTGGAAAACCGGCCAGATGCATGAAAACAACGCTCCTCGGGGTATGGAGGTTTCTGCGTATTTTTGCACCATTGGAAAACCGGCCAGATTCATGAAAACACCGAAAAATATCAAAAATACAGAAAAAAATCACCTTTTTCACGAAATTTTCATTTTTTCACGATTTCTCAGGGTTTGAAGATTCTGCGTATGTTTGCACTATTGGAAAACCCGCCAGAAGCATTAAAACACCGAACAATATCAAAAATACCGAAAAAATCACGCTTTTCACGTTTTTTTATTTTTTTTTCGAAAATTTTAATTTCTACACCGATTTCTTTGGGTTTGGAGGTTCTGTATCTTTTTGCACTATTGGATAACCCGCCATAAGCATGAAATCACCGCAAAATATCAAAAATATCAAAAAAAATCACTTTTTTCACGAAATTTTAATTTTTTTTTCGAAAATTTTCATTTTTTCACGATTTCTCAGGGATTTGGAGGATTCTGCATATGTTTGCACAATCGGCAAACCAAGCAGAAGCTTGAAAACACCGCAAAATATCAAAACTACAGAAAAAATCACCTTTTTCACGAAATTTTCATTTTTTTCATGATTTCTTTGGGTGTGGAGGTTCTGAATATGTTTGCACTATTGGAAAACCCGTCAGAAGCATGAAAACAGCGAACAATATCAAAAATACCGAAAAAATCACGCTTTTCACGATTTTTTATTTTTTTTTTTCGAAAATTTTAATTTCTACACCGATTTGTTTGGATTTGGAGGTTCTGCATATGTTTGCACTATCGATAAACCCAGCAGAAGCATGAAAACACTGCAAAATATCAAAAATACCGAAAAAATCACGTTTTCCACGAAATTTTCATTTTTTTTTTCGAAAATTTTCATTTTTTCACGATTTCTTTGGGTGTGGAGGTTCTAAATATGTTTGCACTATTGGAAAATCCGTCAGAAGCATGAAAACACCGCAAAATATCAAAAATATCGAAAAAAAATCACGTTTTTCACGAAATTTTAAACTTTTTTTCGAAAATTTTAATTTCTACACGATTTCTTTGGGTTTGGAGGTTCTGCATATGTTTGCACTATCGGAAAACCCAGCAGAAGCTTGAAAACACTGCAAAATATTAAAAATACAGAAAAAATCACCTTTTTCACGAAATTTTCATTTTTTCATGATTTCTCAGGGTTTTGGAGGTTTCTGCGTATGTTTGCACTATTGGAAAACCCGCCAGAAGCATGAAAACAGCGAACAATATAAAAAATACCGAAAAAATCACGCTTTTCACGATTTTTTAATTTTTTTTCGAAAATTTTAATTTCTACACCGATTTCTTTGGGTTTGAAGGTTCTGAATATGTTTGCACTATTGGAAAACCCGCCAGAAGCATGAAAACACCGAACAATATCAAAAATACAGAAAAAATCACGCTTTCCACGAAATTTTCATTTTTTTTTCGAATTTTTCATTTTTTCACGATTTCTCGGGATTTGGAGGATTCTGCATATGTTTGCACTATCGGAAAACCCAGCAGAAGCTTGAAAACACCGCAAAATACCAAAAATACAGAAAAAAAATCACTTTTCACGAAATTTTAAATATTTTCTCGAAAATTTTCATTTTTTCACGATTTCTCAGGGTTTGGAGGTTTCTGCGTATGTTTGCAGTATTGGAAAACCGGCCAGATGCATGAAAACAACGCTCCTCGGGGTATGGAGGTTTCTGCGTATTTTTGCACCATTGGAAAACCGGCCAGATTCATGAAAACACCGAAAAATATCAAAAATACAGAAAAAATCACCTTTTTCACGAAATTTTCATTTTTTCACGATTTCTCAGGGTTTGAAGATTCTGCGTATGTTTGCACTATTGGAAAACCCGCCAGAAGCATGAAAACACCGAACAATATCAAAAATACCGAAAAAATCACGCTTTTCACGTTTTTTTATTTTTTTTTCGAAAATTTTAATTTCTACACCGATTTCTTTGGGTTTGGAGGTTCTGTATCTTTTTGCACTATTGGATAACCCGCCATAAGCATGAAATCACCGCAAAATATCAAAAATATCAAAAAAAAATCACTTTTTTTCACGAAATTTTAATTTTTTTTCGAAAATTTTCATTTTTTCACGATTTCTCGGAATTTGGAGGATTCTGCATATGTTTGCACTATCGGCAAAACCAGCAGAAGCTTGAAAACACCGCAAAATATTAAAAATACAGAAAAAAATCACCTTTTTCACGAAATTTTCATTTTTTCATGATTTCTCAGGGTTTTGGAGGTTTCTGCGTATTTTTGCACTATTGGAAAACCCGCCAGAAGCATGAAAACACTGCAAAATATCAAAAATACCGAAAAAATCACGCTTTTCACGATTTTTTAATTTTTTTTCGAAAATTTTAATTTCTACACCGATTTCTTTGGGTTTGAAGGTTCTGCATCTTTTTGCACTATTGGAAAACCCGCCAGAAGCTTGAAAACACCGCAAAATATCAAAAATACAGAAAAAATCACGTTTTCAACGAAATTTTCATTTTTTTTTTCGAATATTTTCATTTTTTCACGATTTCTTTGGGTGTGGAGGTTCTAAATATGTTTGCACTATTGGAAAACCCGCCAGAAGCATGAAAACACCGAACAATATCAAAAATACAGAAAAAATCACGCTTTTCACGTTTTTCTATTTTTTTTTCGAAAATTTTAATTTCTTTGGGTGTGGAGGTTCTGTATCTTTTTGCACTATTGGATAACCCGCCATAAGCATGAAATCACCGGAAAATATCAAAAATATCAAAAAAAATCACTTTTTTCACGAAATTTTAATTTTTTTTCGAAAATTTTCATTTTTTCACGATTTCTCAGGGATTTGGAGGATTCTGCATATGTTTGCACAATCGGCAAACCAAGCAGAAGCTTGAAAACACCGCAAAATATCAAAACTACAGAAAAAATCACCTTTTTCACGAAATTTTCATTTTTTTCATGATTTCTTTGGGTGTGGAGGTTCTGAATATGTTTGCACTATTGGAAAACCCGTCAGAAGCATGAAAACACCGAACAATATCAAAAATACAGAAAAAATCACGCTTTTCACGTTTTTCTATTTTTTTTTCGAAAATTTTAATTTCTTTGGGTGTGGAGGTTCTGTATCTTTTTGCACTATTGGATAACCCGCCATAAGCATGAAATCACCGGAAAATATCAAAAATATCAAAAAAAATCACTTTTTTCACGAAATTTTAATTTTTTTTCGAAAATTTTCATTTTTTCACGATTTCTCAGGGATTTGGAGGATTCTGCATATGTTTGCACAATCGGCAAACCAAGCAGAAGCTTGAAAACACCGCAAAATATCAAAAATACAGAAAAAATCACCTTTTTCACGAAATTTTCATTTTTTTCACGATTTCTTTGGGTGTGGAGGTTCTGAATATGTTTGCACTATTGGAAAACCCGTCAGAAGCATGAAAACACCGAACAATATCAAAAATACCGAAAAAATCACGCTTTTCACGATTTTTTATTTTTTTTTCGAAAATTTTAATTTCTACACCGATTTGTTTGGATTTGGAGGTTCTGCATATGTTTGCACTATCGATAAACCCAGCAGAAGCATGAAAACACTGCAAAATATCAAAAATACCGAAAAAATCACGTTTTCCACGAAATTTTCATTTTTTTTTTCGAAAATTTTCATTTTTTCACGATTTCTTTGGATGTGGAGGTTCTAAATATGTTTGCACTATTGGAAAATCCGTCAGAAGCATGAAAACACCGCAAAATATCAAAAATATCGAAAAAAAATCACGTTTTTCACGAAATTTTAAACTTTTTTTCGAAAATTTTAATTTCTACACGATTTCTTTGGGTTTGGAGGTTCTGCATATGTTTGCACTATCGGAAAACCCAGCAGAAGCTTGAAAACACTGCAAAATATTAAAAATACAGAAAAAATCACCTTTTTCACGAAATTTTCATTTTTTCATGATTTCTCAGGGTTTTGGAGGTTTCTGCGTATGTTTGCACTATTGGAAAACCCGCCAGAAGCATGAAAACAGCGAACAATATAAAAAATACCGAAAAAATCACGCTTTTCACGATTTTTTAATTTTTTTTCGAAAATTTTAATTTCTACACCGATTTCTTTGGGTTTGAAGGTTCTGAATATGTTTGCACTATTGGAAAACCCGCCAGAAGCATGAAAACACCGAACAATATCAAAAATACAGAAAAAATCACGCTTTCCACGAAATTTTCATTTTTTTTTCGAAATTTTTCATTTTTTCACGATTTCTCGGGATTTGGAGGATTCTGCATATGTTTGCACTACTGAAAAACCCGGCCGAAACTTGAAAACACCGCAAAATATCAAAAATACAGAAAAAATCACGTTTTCCACGAAATTTTTATTTTTTTCACGATTTCTCAGGGTTTGGAGGTTTTCGTATCTTTACCTGATTTGAAAACCCGCCAGAAGCATGAAAACACCGCAAAATATCAAAAATATCGAAAAAAATCACGTTTTTCACGAAATTTTAAACTTTTTTTCGAAAATTTTAATTTCTACACGATTTCTTTGGGTTTGGAGGTTCTGCATATGTTTGCACTATCGGAAAACCCAGCAGAAGCTTGAAAACACCGCAAAATACCAAAAATACAGAAATAAAAATCACTTTTTCACGAAATTTTAAATATTTTCTCGAAAATTTTCATTTTTTCACGATTTCTCAGGGTTTGGAGGTTTCTGCGTATGTTTGCAGTATTGGAAAACCGGCCAGATGCATGAAAACAACGCTCCTCGGGGTATGGAGGTTTCTGCGTATTTTTGCACCATTGGAAAACCGGCCAGATTCATGAAAACACCGAAAAATATCAAAAATACAGAAAAAATCACCTTTTTCACGAAATTTTCATTTTTTCACGATTTCTCAGGGTTTGAAGATTCTGCGTATGTTTGCACTATTGGAAAACCCGCCAGAAGCATTAAAACACCGAACAATATCAAAAATACCGAAAAAATCACGCTTTTCACGTTTTTTTATTTTTTTTTCGAAAATTTTAATTTCTACACCGATTTCTTTGGGTTTGGAGGTTCTGTATCTTTTTGCACTATTGGATAACCCGCCATAAGCATGAAATCACCGCAAAATATCAAAAATATAAAAAAAAAATCACTTTTTTCACGAAATTTTAATTTTTTTTCGAAAATTTTCATTTTTTCACGATTTCTCGGAATTTGGAGGATTCTGCATATGTTTGCACTATCGGCAAAACCAGCAGAAGCTTGAAAACACCGCAAAATATTAAAAATACAGAAAAAAATCACCTTTTTCACGAAATTTTCATTTTTTCATGATTTCTCAGGGTTTTGGAGGTTTCTGCGTATTTTTGCACTATTGGAAAACCCGCCAGAAGCATGAAAACACTGCAAAATATCAAAAATACCGAAAAAATCACGTTTTCCACGAAATTTTAATTTGTTTTTCGAAAATTTTCATTTTTTTCATGATTTCTCAGGGTTTTGGAGGTGTCTGCGTATGTTTGCACTATTGGAAAACCCGCCAGAAGCATGAAAACACCGAACAATATAAAAAATACCGAAAAAAATCACGCTTTTCACGATTTTTTAATTTTTTTTCGAAAATTTTAATTTCTACACCGATTTCTTTGGGTTTGAAGGTTCTGCATCTTTTTGCACTATTGGAAAACCCGCCAGAAGCTTGAAAACACCGCAAAATATCAAAAATACAGAAAAAATCACGTTTTCAACGAAATTTTCATTTATTTTTTTCGAATATTTTCATTTTTTCACGATTTCTTTGGGTGTGGAGGTTCTAAATATGTTTGCACTATTGGAAAACCCGCCAGAAGCATGAAAACACCGAACAATATCAAAAATACAGAAAAAGTCACGCTTTTCACGTTTTTTTATTTTTTTTTCGAAAATTTTAATTTCTTTGGGTTTGGAGGTTCTGTATCTTTTTGCACTATTGGATAACCCGCCATAAGCATGAAATCACCGCAAAATATCAAAAATATCAAAAAAAATCACTTTTTTCACGAAATTTTAATTTTTTTTCGAAAATTTTCATTTTTTCACGATTTCTCAGGGATTTGGAGGATTCTGCATATGTTTGCACAATCGGCAAACCAAGCAGAAGCTTGAAAACACCGCAAAATATCAAAACTACAGAAAAAATCACCTTTTTCACGAAATTTTCATTTTTTTCATGATTTCTTTGGGTGTGGAGGTTCTGAATATGTTTGCACTATTGGAAAACCCGTCAGAAGCATGAAAACACCGAACAATATCAAAAATACCGAAAAAATCACGCTTTTCACGATTTTTTATTTTTTTTTTCGAAAATTTTAATTTCTACACCGATTTGTTTGGATTTGGAGGTTCTGCATATGTTTGCACTATCGATAAACCCAGCAGAAGCATGAAAACACTGCAAAATATCAAAAATACCGAAAAAATCACGTTTTCCACGAAATTTTCATTTTTTTTTTTCGAAAATTTTCATTTTTTCACGATTTCTTTGGGTGTGGAGGTTCTAAATATGTTTGCACTATTGGAAAATCCGTCAGAAGCATGAAAACACCGCAAAATATCAAAAATATCGAAAAAAAATCACGTTTTTCACGAAATTTTAAACTTTTTTTCGAAAATTTTAATTTCTACACGATTTCTTTGGGTTTGGAGGTTCTGCATATGTTTGCACTATCGGAAAACCCAGCAGAAGCTTGAAAACACTGCAAAATATTAAAAATACAGAAAAAATCACCTTTTTCACGAAATTTTCATTTTTTCACGATTTCTCAGGGTTTTGGAGGTTTCTGCGTATGTTTGCACTATTGGAAAACCCGCCAGAAGCATGAAAACACCGAACAATATAAAAAATACCGAAAAAATCACGCTTTTCACGATTTTTTAATTTTTTTTCGAAAATTTTAATTTCTACACCGATTTCTTTGGGTTTGAAGGTTCTGCATCTTTTGCACTATTGGAAAACCCGCCAGAAGCTTGAAAACACCGCAAAATATCAAAAATACAGAAAAAATCACGTTTTCAACGAAATTTTCATTTTTTTTTTCGAATATTTTCATTTTTTCACGATTTCTTTGGGTGTGGAGGTTCTAAATATGTTTGCACTATTGGAAAACCCGCCAGAAGCATGAAAACACCGAACAATATCAAAAATACAGAAAAAATCACGCTTTTCACGTTTTTTTATTTTTTTTTCGAAAATTTTAATTTCTTTGGGTTTGGAGGTTCTGTATCTTTTTGCACTATTGGATAACCCGCCATAAGCATGAAATCACCGCAAAATATCAAAAATATCAAAAAAAATCACTTTTTTCACGAAATTTTAATTTTTTTTCGAAAATTTTCATTTTTTCACGATTTCTCAGGGATTTGGAGGATTCTGCATATGTTTGCACAATCGGCAAACCAAGCAGAAGCTTGAAAACACCGCAAAATATCAAAACTACAGAAAAAATCACCTTTTTCACGAAATTTTCATTTTTTTCATGATTTCTTTGGGTGTGGAGGTTCTGAATATGTTTGCACTATTGGAAAACCCGTCAGAAGCATGAAAACACCGAACAATATCAAAAATACCGAAAAAATCACGCTTTTCACGATTTTTTAAATTTTTTTTCGAAAATTTTAATTTCTACACCGATTTGTTTGGATTTGGAGGTTCTGCATATGTTTGCACTATCGATAAACCCAGCAGAAGCATGAAAACACTGCAAAATATCAAAAATACCGAAAAAATCACGTTTTCCACGAAATTTTCATTTTTTTTTTCGAAAATTTTCATTTTTTCACGATTTCTTTGGGTGTGGAGGTTCTAAATATGTTTGCACTATTGGAAAATCCGTCAGAAGCATGAAAACACCGCAAAATATCAAAAATATCGAAAAAAAATCACGTTTTTCACGAAGTTTTAAACTTTTTTTCGAAAATTTTAATTTCTACACGATTTCTTTAGGTTTGGAGGTTCTGCATATGTTTGCACTATCGGAAAACCCAGCAGAAGCTTGAAAACACTGCAAAATATTAAAAATACAGAAAAAATCACCTTTTTCACGAAATTTTCATTTTTTCATGATTTCTCAGGGTTTTGGAGGTTTCTGCGTATGTTTGCACTATTGGAAAACCCGCCAGAAGCATGAAAACACCGAACAATATAAAAAATACCGAAAAAATCACGCTTTTCACGATTTTTTAATTTTTTTTCGAAAATTTTAATTTCTACACCGATTTCTTTGGGTTTGAAGGTTCTGAATATGTTTGCACTATTGGAAAACCCGCCAGAAGCATGAAAACACCGAACAATATCAAAAATACAGAAAAAATCACGCTTTCCACGAAATTTTCATTTTTTTTTTCGAAATTTTTCATTTTTTCACGATTTCTCGGGATTTGGAGGATTCTGCATATGTTTGCACTATCGGAAAACCCAGCAGAAGCTTGAAAACACCGCAAAATACCAAAAATACAGAAAAAAAATCACTTTTCACGAAATTTTAAATATTTTCTCGAAAATTTTCATTTTTTCACGATTTCTCAGGGTTTGGAGGTTTCTGCGTATGTTTGCAGTATTGGAAAACCGGCCAGATGCATGAAAACAACGCTCCTCGGGGTATGGAGGTTTCTGCGTATTTTTGCACCATTGGAAAACCGGCCAGATTCATGAAAACACCGAAAAATATCAAAAATACAGAAAAAATCACCTTTTTCACGAAATTTTCATTTTTTCACGATTTCTCAGGGTTTGAAGATTCTGCGTATGTTTGCACTATTGGAAAACCCGCCAGAAGCATGAAAACACCGAACAATATCAAAAATACCGAAAAAATCACGTTTTCCACGAAATTTTCATTTTTTTTTTCGAAAATTTTCATTTTTTCACGATTTCTTTGGGTGTGGAGGTTCTAAATATGTTTGCACTATTGGAAAATCCGTCAGAAGCATGAAAACACCGCAAAATATCAAAAATATCGAAAAAAATCACGTTTTTCACGAAATTTTAAACTTTTTTTCGAAAATTTTAATTTCTACACGATTTCTTTGGGTTTGGAGGTTCTGCATATGTTTGCACTATCGGAAAACCCAGCAGAAGCTTGAAAACACTGCAAAATATTAAAAATACAGAAAAAATCACCTTTTTCACGAAATTTTCATTTTTTCATGATTTCTCAGGGTTTTGGAGGTTTCTGCGTATGTTTGCACTATTGGAAAACCCGCCAGAAGCATGAAAACAGCGAACAATATAAAAAATACCGAAAAAATCACGCTTTTCAGGATTTTTTAATTTTTTTTCGAAAATTTTAATTTCTACACCGATTTCTTTGGGTTTGAAGGTTCTGAATATGTTTGCACTATTGGAAAACCCGCCAGAAGCATGAAAACACCGAACAATATCAAAAATACAGAAAAAATCACGCTTTCCACGAAATTTTCATTTTTTTTTTCGAAATTTTTCATTTTTTCACGATTTCTCGGGATTTGGAGGATTCTGCATATGTTTGCACTATCGGCAAACCCAGCAGAAGCTTGAAAACACCGCAAAATACCAAAAATACAGAAAAAAAATCACTTTTCACGAAATTTTAAATATTTTCTCGAAAATTTTCATTTTTTCACGATTTCTCAGGGTTTGGAGGTTTCTGCGTATGTTTGCAGTATTGGAAAACCGGCCAGATGCATGAAAACAACGCTCCTCGGGGTATGGAGGTTTCTGCGTATTTTTGCACCATTGGAAAACCGGCCAGATTCATGAAAACACCGAAAAATATCAAAAATACAGAAAAAATCACCTTTTTCACGAAATTTTCATTTTTTCACGATTTCTCAGGGTTTGAAGATTCTGCGTATGTTTGCACTATTGGAAAACCCGCCAGAAGCATGAAAACACCGAACAATATCAAAAATACCGAAAAAATCACGCTTTTCACGTTTTTTTATTTTTTTTTCGAAAATTTTAATTTCTACACCGATTTCTTTGGGTTTGGAGGTTCTGTATCTTTTTGCACTATTGGATAACCCGCCATAAGCATGAAATCACCGCAAAATATCAAAAATATCAAAAAAAAATCACTTTTTTCACGAAATTTTAATTTTTTTTTCGAAAATTTTCATTTTTTCACGATTTCTCGGAATTTGGAGGATTCTGCATATGTTTGCACTATCGGCAAAACCAGCAGAAGCTTGAAAACACCGCAAAATATTAAAAATACAGAAAAAAATCACCTTTTTCACGAAATTTTCATTTTTTCATGATTTCTCAGGGTTTTGGAGGTTTCTGCGTATTTTTGCACTATTGGAAAACCCGCCAGAAGCATGAAAACACTGCAAAATATCAAAAATACCGAAAAAATCACGTTTTCCACGAAATTTTCATTTTTTTTTTCGAAAATTTTCATTTTTTCATGATTTCTCAGGGTTTTGGAGGTGTCTGCGTATGTTTGCACTATTGGAAAACCCGCCAGAAGCATGAAAACACCGAACAATATCAAAAATACAGAAAAAAATCACGCTTTCCAGGAAATTTTCATTTTTTTTTCGAAAATGTTCACGATTTCTCGGGATTTGGAGGATTCTGCATATGTTTGCACTACTGAAAAACCCGGCCGAAACTTGAAAACACCGCAAAATATCAAAAATACAGAAAAAATCACGTTTTCCACGAAATTTTTATTTTTTTCACGATTTCTCAGGGTTTGGAGGTTTTCGTATCTTTACCTGATTTGAAAACCCGCCAGAAGCATGAAAACACCGCAAAATATCAAAAATATCGAAAAAAATCACGTTTTTCACGAAATTTTAAACTTTTTTTCGAAAATTTTAATTTCTACACGATTTCTTTGGGTTTGGAGGTTCTGCATATGTTTGCACTATCGGAAAACCCAGCAGAAGCTTGAAAACACCGCAAAATACCAAAAATACAGAAATAAAAATCACTTTTTCACGAAATTTTAAATATTTTCTCGAAAATTTTCATTTTTTCACGATTTCTCAGGGTTTGGAGGTTTCTGCGTATGTTTGCAGTATTGGAAAACCGGCCAGATGCATGAAAACAACGCTCCTCGGGGTATGGAGGTTTCTGCGTATTTTTGCACCATTGGAAAACCGGCCAGATTCATGAAAACACCGAAAAATATCAAAAATACAGGAAAAAAATCACCTTTTTCACGAAATTTTCATTTTTTCACGATTTCTCAGGGTTTGAAGATTCTGCGTATGTTTGCACTATTGGAAAACCCGCCAGAAGCATTAAAACACCGAACAATATCAAAAATACCGAAAAAATCACGCTTTTCACGTTTTTTTATTTTTTTTTCGAAAATTTTAATTTCTACACCGATTTCTTTGGGTTTGGAGGTTCTGTATCTTTTTGCACTATTGGATAACCCGCCATAAGCATGAAATCACCGCAAAATATCAAAAATATCAAAAAAAATCACTTTTTTCACGAAATTTTAATTTTTTTTCGAAAATTTTCATTTTTTCACGATTTCTCAGGGATTTGGAGGATTCTGCATATGTTTGCACAATCGGCAAACCAAGCAGAAGCTTGAAAACACCGCAAAATATCAAAACTACAGAAAAAATCACCTTTTTCACGAAATTTTCATTTTTTTCATGATTTCTTTGGGTGTGGAGGTTCTGAATATGTTTGCACTATTGGAAAACCCGTCAGAAGCATGAAAACAGCGAACAATATCAAAAATACCGAAAAAATCACGCTTTTCACGATTTTTTATTTTTTTTTTCGAAAATTTTAATTTCTACACCGATTTGTTTGGATTTGGAGGTTCTGCATATGTTTGCACTATCGATAAACCCAGCAGAAGCATGAAAACACTGCAAAATATCAAAAATACCGAAAAAATCACGTTTTCCACGAAATTTTCATTTTTTTTTTCGAAAATTTTCATTTTTTCACGATTTCTTTGGGTGTGGAGGTTCTAAATATGTTTGCACTATTGGAAAATCCGTCAGAAGCATGAAAACACCGCAAAATATCAAAAATATCGAAAAAAAATCACGTTTTTCACGAAATTTTAAACTTTTTTTCGAAAATTTTAATTTCTACACGATTTCTTTGGGTTTGGAGGTTCTGCATATGTTTGCACTATCGGAAAACCCAGCAGGTGCTTGAAAACACTGCAAAATATTAAAAATACAGAAAAAATCACCTTTTTCACGAAATTTTCATTTTTTCATGATTTCTCAGGGTTTTGGAGGTTTCTGTGTATGTTTGCACTATTGGAAAACCCGCCAGAAGCATGAAAACACCGAACAATATAAAAAATACCGAAAAAATCACGCTTTTCACGATTTTTTAATTTTTTTTCGAAAATTTTAATTTCTACACCGATTTCTTTGGGTTTGAAGGTTCTGAATATGTTTGCACTATTGGAAAACCCGCCAGAAGCATGAAAACACCGAACAATACCAAAAATACAGGAAAAAAATCACGCTTTCCACGAAATTTTCATTTTTTTTTCGAATTTTTCATTTTTTCACGATTTCTCGGGATTTGGAGGATTCTGCATATGTTTGCACTATTGGAAAACCCGCCAGAAGCATGAAAACACCGAACAATACCAAAAATACAGGAAAAAAATCACTTTTCACGAAATTTTAAATATTTTCTCGAAAATTTTCATTTTTTCACGATTTCTCAGGGTTTGGAGGTTTCTGCGTATGTTTGCAGTATTGGAAAACCGGCCAGATGCATGAAAACAACGCTCCTCGGGGTATGGAGGTTTCTGCGTATTTTTGCACCATTGGAAAACCGGCCAGATTCATGAAAACACCGAAAAATATCAAAAATACAGAAAAAATCACCTTTTTCACGAAATTTTCATTTTTTCACGATTTCTCAGGGTTTGAAGATTCTGCGTATGTTTGCACTATTGGAAAACCCGCCAGAAGCATGAAAACACCGAACAATATCAAAAATACCGAAAAAAATCACGCTTTTCACGTTTTTTTATTTTTTTTCGAAAATTTTAATTTCTACACCGATTTCTTTGGGTTTGGAGGTTCTGTATCTTTTTGCACTATTGGATAACCCGCCATAAGCATGAAATCACCGCAAAATATCAAAAATATCAAAAAAAAATCACTTTTTTCACGAAATTTTAATTTTTTTTCGAAAATTTTCATTTTTTTCACGATTTCTCGGAATTTGGAGGATTCTGCATATGTTTGCACTATCGGCAAAACCAGCAGAAGCTTGAAAACACCGCAAAATATTAAAAATACAGAAAAAAATCACCTTTTCACGAAATTTTCATTTTTTCATGATTTCTCAGGGTTTTGGAGGTTTCTGCGTATTTTTGCACTATTGGAAAACCCGCCACTTGAAAACACCGCAAAATATCAAAAATACAGAAAAAATCACGTTTTCAACGAAATTTTCATTTTTTTTTTCGAATATTTTCATTTTTTCACGATTTCTTTGGGTGTGGAGGTTCTAAATATGTTTGCACTATTGGAAAACCCGCCAGAAGCATGAAAACACCGAACAATATCAAAAATACAGAAAAAATCACGCTTTTCACGTTTTTCTATTTTTTTTTCGAAAATTTTAATTTCTTTGGGTGTGGAGGTTCTGTATCTTTTTGCACTATTGGATAACCCGCCATAAGCATGAAATCACCGCAAAATATCAAAAATATCAAAAAAAATCACTTTTTTCACGAAATTTTAATTTTTTTTCGAAAATTTTCATTTTTTCACGATTTCTCAGGGATTTGGAGGATTCTGCATATGTTTGCACAATCGGCAAACCAAGCAGAAGCTTGAAAACACCGCAAAATATCAAAACTACAGAAAAAATCACCTTTTTCACGAAATTTTCATTTTTTTCATGATTTCTTTGGGTGTGGAGGTTCTGAATATGTTTGCACTATTGGAAAACCCGTCAGAAGCATGAAAACACCGAACAATATCAAAAATACCGAAAAAATCACGCTTTTCACGATTTTTTAATTTTTTTTTCGAAAATTTTAATTTCTACACCGATTTGTTTGGATTTGGAGGTTCTGCATATGTTTGCACTATCGATAAACCCAGCAGAAGCATGAAAACACTGCAAAATATCAAAAATACCGAAAAAATCACGTTTTCCACGAAATTTTCATTTTTTTTTTTCGAAAATTTTCATTTTTTCACGATTTCTTTGGGTGTGGAGGTTCTAAATATGTTTGCACTATTGGAAAATCCGTCAGAAGCATGAAAACACCGCAAAATATCAAAAATATCGAAAAAAAATCACGTTTTTCACGAAGTTTTAAACTTTTTTTCGAAAATTTTAATTTCTACACGATTTCTTTAGGTTTGGAGGTTCTGCATATGTTTGCACTATCGGAAAACCCAGCAGAAGCTTGAAAACACTGCAAAATATTAAAAATACAGAAAAAATCACCTTTTTCACGAAATTTTCATTTTTTCATGATTTCTCAGGGTTTTGGAGGTTTCTGCGTATGTTTGCACTATTGGAAAACCCGCCAGAAGCATGAAAACAGCGAACAATATAAAAAATACCGAAAAAATCACGCTTTTCACGATTTTTTAATTTTTTTTCGAAAATTTTAATTTCTACACCGATTTCTTTGGGTTTGAAGGTTCTGAATATGTTTGCACTATTGGAAAACCCGCCAGAAGCATGAAAACACCGAACAATATCAAAAATACCGAAAAAATCACGCTTTCCACGAAATTTTCATTTTTTTTTCGAAATTTTTCATTTTTTCACGATTTCTCGGGATTTGGAGGATTCTGCATATGTTTGCAATATCGGTAAACCCAGCAGAAGCTTGAAAACACCGCAAAATATCAAAAATACCGAAAAAATCACGTTTTTCACGAAATTTTTATTTTTTTCATGATTTCTCAGGGTATTGGAGGTTTCTGCGTATGTTTGCACTATTGGAAAACCCGCCAGAAGCATGAAAACACTGCAAAATATCAAAAATACCGAAAAAATCACGTTTTCCACGAAATTTTCATTTTTTTTTCGAAAATTTTCATTTTTTCACGATTTCTCGGAATTTGGAGGATTCTGCATATGTTTGCACTATCGGCAAACCCAGCAGAAGCTTGAAAACACCGCAAAATATCAAAAATACAGAAAAAATCACCTTTTTCACGAAATTTTCATTTTTTCATGATTTCTCAGGGTTTGAAGATTCTGCGTATGTTTGTACTATTGGAAAACCCGCCAGAAGCATGAAAACACCGAACAATATAAAAAATACCGAAAAAATCACGCTTTTCACGATTTTTTAATTTTTTTTCGAAAATTTTAATTTCTACACCGATTTCTTTGGGTTTGAAGGTTCTGCATCTTTTTGCACTATTGGAAAACCCGCCAGAAGCTTGAAAACACCGCAAAATATCAAAAATACAGAAAAAATCACGTTTTCAACGAAATTTTCATTTTTTTTTTCGAATATTTTCATATTTTCACGATTTCTCGGAATTTGGCGGATTCTGCATATGTTTGCACTATCGGCAAAACCAGCAGAAGCTTGAAAACATCGCAAAATATTAAAAATACAGAAAAAAATCACCTTTTTCACGAAATTTTCATTTTTTCATGATTTCTCAGGGTTTTGGAGGTGTCTGCGTATTTTTGCACTATTGGAAAACCCGCCAGAAGAATGAAAACACTGCAAAATATCAAAAATACCGAAAAAATCACGTTTTCCACGAAATTTTAATTTGTTTTTCGAAAATTTTCATTTTTTTCATCATTTCTCAGGGTTTTGGAGGTGTCTGCGTATGTTTGCACTATTGGAAAACCCGCCAGAAGCATGAAAACACCGAACAATATCAAAAATACAGAAAAAAATCACACTTTCCAGGAAATTTTCATTTTTTTTTCGAAAATGTTCACGATTTCTCGGGATTTGGAGGATTCTGCATATGTTTGCACTACTGAAAAACCCGGCCGAAACTTGAAAACACCGTAAAATATCAAAAATTCAGAAAAAATCACGTTTTCCACGAAATTTTCATTTTTTCACGATTTCTCAGGGTTTGGAGGTTTTCGTATCTTTACCTGATTGGAAAACCCGCCAGAAGCATGAAAACACCGCAAAATATCAAAAATACCAAAAAAAAACACGTTTTTCACGAAATTTTCATTTCTTTTTCGAAAATTTTCATTTTTTCACGATTTCTCGGGATTTCGAGGATTCTGCATATGTTTGCAGTATCGGAAAACCCAGCAGAAGCTTGAAAGCACCGCAAAATATCAAAAATACAGAAAAAAATCACGTTTTCCACGAAATTTTCATTTTTTTTCACGATTTCTCAGGGTTTGGAGGTTTCTTCGTATCTTTACCTCATTGGAAAACCCGCCAGAAGCATGAAAACACCGCAAAATATCAAATATACCAAAAAAAACACGTTTTTCACGAAATTCTAATTTTTTTTCGAAAATTTTAATTTCTACACGATTTCTTTAGGTTTGGAGGTTCTGCATATGTTTGCACTATTGGAAAACCCACCAGAAGCATGAAAACACCGCAAAATACATTGATGACGTGTTTTCAGATTGGTCTGCTTGTACATTGATGACACGTCAGATTGTTCTGTGCGTATATTGATGACACATTGTCAGATTGTTCTGCGTGTACATTGATGACGTGTTGTCAGATTGTTCTGCGTGTACATTGATGACGTGTTGTCAGATTATTCTGCGTGTACATTGATGACGTGTTGTCAGATTGTTCTGCTTGTAAAATGATGACGTGTTGTCAGATTGTTCTGCGTGTACATTGATGACGTGTTGTCAGATTGTTCTGCGTGTACATTGATGACGTGTTGTCAGATTGTTCTGCGTGTACATTGATGACGTTGTCAGATTGTTCTGCGTGTACATTGATGACGTATTGTCAGATTGTTCTGTGTGTACATTGATGACGTGTTGTCAGATTGGTCTGCGTGTACATTGATGACACGTTGTCAGATTGTTCTGTGTGTACATTGATGACGTGTTGTCAGATTGTTCTGCGTGTACATTGATGACACATCAGATTGTTCTGCGTGTACATTGATGACGTGTTGTCAGATTGGTCTGCTTGTACATTGATGACGTGTTGTCAGATTGTTCTGTGTTTATATTGATCACGTGTTGTCAGATTGTTCTGCGTGTACATTGATGACGTGTTGTCAGATTGTTCTGCGTGTACATTGATGACGTGTTGTCAGATTGTTCTGTGTGTATATTGATCACGTGTTGTCAGATTGGTGTGCGTGTACATTGATGACGTGTTGTCAGATTGGTCTGCTTGTACATTGATGACACGTCAGATTGTTCTGTGTGTATATTGATGACACATTGTCAGATTGTTCTGCGTGTACATTGATGACGCGTCAGATTGTTCTGTGTGTACATTGATGACATGTTGTCAGATTGTTCTGCGTGTACATTGATGACGTGTTGTCAGATTGTTCTGCGTGTACAATGATGACGTGTTGTCAGATTGTTCTGTGTGTACATTGATGACGTGTTGTCAGATTGGTCTGCTTGTACATTGATGACACGTCAGATTGTTCTGCGTGTACATTGATGACGTGTTGTCAGATTGTTCTGCGTGTACATTGATGACACGTTGTCAGATTGGTCTGCGTGTACAATGATGACGTGTTGTCAGATTGGTCTGCGTGTACATTGATGACGTGTTGTCAGATTGTTCTGCGTGTACATTGATGACGTGTTGTCAGATTGTTCTGCGTGTACATTGATGACGTGTTGTCAGATTGGTCTGCGTGTACATTGATGACACGTCAGATTGTTCTGCGTGTACATTGATGACGTGTTGTCAGATTGTTCTGTGTGTACATTGATGACGTGTTGTCAGATTGTTCTGTGTGTACATTGATGACGTTTTGTCAGATTGGTCTGCGTGTACATTGATGACATGTCAGATTGTTCTGTGTGTACATTGATGACATGTTGTCAGATTGTTCTGTGTGTACATTGATGACGTGTTGTCAGATTGTTCTGCGTGTACATTGATGACATGTCAGATTGTTCTGTGTGTACATTGATGACGTTTTGTCAGATTGTTCTGTGTGTACATTGATGACGTGTTGTCAGATTGTTCTGCGTGTACATTGATGACACGTCAGATTGTTCTGCGTTTACATTGATGACGTGTTGTCAGATTGTTCTGCGTGTACATTGATGACGTGTTGTCAGATTGTTCTGCGTGTACATTGATGACGTGTTTTCAGATTGTTCTGCGTGTACATTAATGACGTTTTGTCAGATTGTTCTGTTTGTACATTGATGACGTGTTGTCAGATTGTTCTGCGTGTACATTGATGACGTGTTGTCAGATTGTTCTGCGTGTACATTGATGACGTGTTGTCAGATTGTTCTGCGTGTACATTGATGACACGTCAGATTGTTCTGCGTGTACATTGATGACGTGTTGTCAGATTGTTCTGCGTGTACATTGATGACGTGTTGTCAGATTGTCCTGCGTGTACATTGATGACGTGTTTTCAGATTGTTCTGCGTGTACATTAATGACGTGTTGTCAGATTGTTCTGTGTGTACATTATTGACGTTGTCAGATTGTTCTGTGTGTACATTGATGACGTGTTGTCAGATTGGTCTGCGTGTACATTGATGACACGTTGTCAGATTGTTCTGTGTGTACATTGATGACGTGTTGTCAGATTGGTCTGCGTGTACATTGATGACGTGTTGTCAGATTGTTCTGTGTGTACATTGATGACGTTTTGTCAGATTGGTCTGCGTGTACATTGATGACGTGTTGTCATATTGTTTTTTGTGTACATTGATGACACGTCAGATTGTTCTGCGTGTACATTGATGACGTGTTGTCAGATTGAGCTGCGTGTACATCGATGACGTGTTGTCAGATTGGTCTGCGTGTACATTGATGACGTGTTGTCAGATTGTTCTGTGTTTACATTGATGACGTGTTGTCAGATTGGTCTGCGTGTACATTGATGACGTGTTGTCAGATTGTTCTCTGTGTACATTGATGACGTGTTGTCAGATTGTTCTCTGTGTACATTGATGACGTGTTGTCAGATTGTTCTGCGTGTACATTGATGACGTATTGTCAGATTGTTCTGTGTGTACATTGATGACGTGTTGTCAGATTGTTCTGCGTTTACATTGATGACATGTTGTCAGATTGTTCTGCGTGTACATTGATGACGTGTTGTCCGATTGTTCTGCGTGTATATTGATGACGTGTTGTCAGATTGTTCTGCGGGTTTATTGATGACACATTGTCAGATTGTTCTGCGTGTACATTGATGACGTGTTGTCCGATTGTTCTGCGTGTATATTGATGACGTGTTGTCAGATTGTTCTGCGGGTTTATTGATGACACATTGTCAGATTGTTCTGCGTGTACATTGATGACGTGTTGTCAGATTGTTCTGCGTGTACATTGATGACGTGTTGTCAGATTGTTCTGCGTGTAAATTGATGACACGTCAGACTGTTCTGTGTGTTCATTGATGACGTGTTGTCAGATTGGTCTGCGTGTACATTGATGACACGTCAGATTGTTCTGCGTGTACATTGATGACGTGTTGTCAGATTGTTCTGTGTGTACATTGATGACGTGTTGTCAGATTGTTCTGTGTGTACATTGATGACACGTCAGATTGTTCTGAGTGTACAATGATGACATGTTGTCAGATTGTTCTGCGTGTACATTGATGACGTGTTGTCATATTGTTCTGCGTGTACATTAATGACGTGTTGTCAGATTGTTCTGTATGTACATTGATGACGTTGTCAGATTGTTCTGTGTGTACATTGATGACGCGTTGTCAGATTGGTCTGCGTGTACATTGATGACACGTTGTCAGATTGTTCTGTGTGTACATTGATGACGTGTTGTCAGATTGTTTTCCGTGTAAATTGATGACACGTCAGATTGTTCTGCGTGTACATCGATGACGTGTTGTCAGATTGGTCTGTGTGTACATTGATGACGTGTTGTCAGATTCTTCTGTGTGTACATTGATGACGTGTTGTCAGATTGGTGTGCGTGGACATTGATGACGTGTTGTCAGATTGTTCTGCGTGTACATTGATGACGTGTTTTCAGATTGTTCTGCGTGTACATTAATGACGTGTTGTCAGATTGTTCTGTATGTACATTGATGACGTTGTCAGATTGTTCTGTGTGTACATTGATGACGCGTTGTCAGATTGTTCTGCGTGTACATCGATGACGTGTTGTCAGATTGGTCTGCGTGTACATTGATGACGTGTTGTGAGATTGGTCTGCTTGTACATTGATGACACGTCAGATTGTTCTGTGTGTATATTGATGACACGTTGTCAGATTGTTCTGCGTGTACAATGATGACGTGTTGTCAGATTGGTCTGCGTGTACATTGATGACGTGTTGTCAGATTGTTCTGCGTGTACATTGATGACGTGTTGTCAGATTGTTCTGCGTGTTCATTGATGACGTGTTGTCAGATTGGTCTGCGTGTACATTGATGACACGTCAGATTGTTCTGCGTGTACATTGATGACATGTTGTCAGATTGTTCTGCGTGTACATTGATGACACGTCAGATTGGTCTGCTTGTACATTGATGACATGTTGTCAGATTGTTCTGCGTGTACATTGATGACGTGTTGTCAGATTGTTCTGTGTGTACATTGATGACACGTCAGATTGTTCTGCGTGTACATTGATGACGTGTTGTCAGATTGTTCTGCGTGTACATTGATGACATGTTGTCAGATTGTTCTGCGTGTACATTGATGACGTGTTGTCAGATTGGTCTGCGTGTACATTGATGACGTGTTGTCAGATTGTTCTGCGTGTACATTGATGACGTGTTTTCAGATTGTTCTGCGTGTACATTGATGACGTGTTTTCAGATTGTTCTGCGTGTACATTAATGACGTGTTGTCAGATTGTTCTGTGTGTACATTGATGACGTTGTCAGATTGTTCTGTGTGTACATTGATGACGTGTTGTCAGATTGGTCTGCGTGTACATTGATGACACGTTGTCAGATTGTTCTGTGTGTACATTGATGACGTGTTGTCAGATTGTTCTGTGTGTACATTGATGACATGTGTCAGATTGGTCTGCGTGTACATTGATGACGTGTTGTCAGATTGTTCTGTGTGTACATTGATGACGTGTTGTCAGATTGGTCTGCGTGTACATTGATGACGTGTTGTCAGATTGTTTTCCGTGTACATTGATGACACGTCAGATTGTTCTGCGTGTACATTGATGACGTGTTGTCAGATTGAGCTGCGTGTACATCGATGACGTGTTGTCAGATTGGTCTGCGTGTACATTGATGACGTGTTGTCAGATTGTTCTGTGTGTACATTGATGACGTGTTGTCAGATTGGTCTGTGTGTACATTGATGACGTGTTGTCAGATTGTTCTCTGTGTACATTGATGACGTGTTGTCAGATTGTTCTCTGTGTACATTGATGACGTGTTGTCAGATTGTTCTGCGTGTACATTGATGACGTATTGTCAGATTGTTCTGTGTGTACATTGATGACGTGTTGTCAGATTGTTCTGCGTTTACATTGATGACATGTTGTCAGATTGTTCTGCGTGTACATTGATGACGTGTTGTCAGATTGGTCTGCGTGTACATTGATGACACGTCAGATTGTTCTGCGTGTACATTGATGACATGTTGTCAGATTGTTCTGCGTGTACATTGATGACACGTCAGATTGGTCTGCTTGTACATTGATGACATGTTGTCAGATTGTTCTGCGTGTACATTGATGACGTGTTGTCAGATTGTTCTGTGTGTACATTGATGACACGTCAGATTGTTCTGCGTGTACATTGATGACGTGTTGTCAGATTGTTCTGCGTGTACATTGATGACATGTTGTCAGATTGTTCTGCGTGTACATTGATGACGTGTTGTCAGATTGGTCTGCGTGTACATTGATGACGTGTTGTCAGATTGTTCTGCGTGTACATTGATGACGTGTTGTCAGATTGTTCTGCGTGTACATTGATGACGTGTTTTCAGATTGTTCTGCGTGTACATTAATGACGTGTTGTCAGATTGTTCTGTGTGTACATTGATGACGTTGTCAGATTGTTCTGTGTGTACATTGATGACGTGTTGTCAGATTGGTCTGCGTGTACATTGATGACACGTTGTCAGATTGTTCTGTGTGTACATTGATGACGTGTTGTCAGATTGTTCTGTGTGTACATTGATGACATGTGTCAGATTGGTCTGCGTGTACATTGATGACGTGTTGTCAGATTGTTCTGTGTGTACATTGATGACGTGTTGTCAGATTGGTCTGCGTGTACATTGATGACGTGTTGTCAGATTGTTTTCCGTGTACATTGATGACACGTCAGATTGTTCTGCGTGTACATTGATGACGTGTTGTCAGATTGAGCTGCGTGTACATCGATGACGTGTTGTCAGATTGGTCTGCGTGTACATTGATGACGTGTTGTCAGATTGTTCTGCGTGTACATTGATGACGTGTTGTCAGATTGGTCTGTGTGTACATTGATGACGTGTTGTCAGATTGTTCTCTGTGTACATTGATGACGTGTTGTCAGATTGTTCTCTGTGTACATTGATGACGTGTTGTCAGATTGTTCTGCGTGTACATTGATGACGTATTGTCAGATTGTTCTGTGTGTACATTGATGACGTGTTGTCAGATTGTTCTGCGTTTACATTGATGACATGTTGTCAGATTGTTCTGCGTGTACATTGATGACGTGTTGTCCGATTGTTCTGCGTGTACATTGATGACGTATTGTCAGATTGTTCTGTGTGTACATTGATGACGTGTTGTCAGATTGTTCTGCGTTTACATTGATGACATGTTGTCAGATTGTTCTGCGTGTACATTGATGACGTGTTGTCAGATTGTTCTGCGTGTATATTGATGACGTGTTGTCAGATTGTTCTGCGTGTTTATTGATGACACATTGTCAGATTGTTCTGCGTGTACATTGATGACGTGTTGTCAGATTGTTCTGCGTGTACATTGATGACGTGTTGTCAGATTGTTCTGCGTGTACATTGATGACACGTTGTCAGACTGTTCTGTGTGTTCATTGATGACGTGTTGTCAGATTGGTCTGCGTGTACATTGATGACACGTTGTCAGATTGTTCTGCGTGTACATTGATGACGTGTTGTCAGATTGTTCTGTGTGTACATTGATGACGTGTTGTCAGATTGTTCTGTGTGTACATTGATGACACGTCAGATTGTTCTGAGTGTACATTGATGACATGTTGTCAGATTGTTCTGCGTGTACATTGATGACGTGTTGTCATATTGTTCTGCGTGTACATTGATGACGTGTTGTCAGATTGTTCTGCGTGTACATTGATGACGTGTTTTCAGATTGTTCTGCGTGTACATTAATGACGTGTTGTCAGATTGTTTTGTGTGTACATTGATGACGTTGTCAGATTGTTCTGTGTGTACATTGATGACGTGTTGTCAGATTGTTCTGTGTGTACATTGATGACGTTGTCAGATTGTTCTGTGTGTACATTGATGACGCGTTGTCAGATTGGTCTGCGTGTACATTGATGACACGTTGTCAGATTGTTCTGTGTGTACATTGATGACGTGTTGTCAGATTGGTCTGCTTGTACATTGATGACACGTCAGATTGTTCTGCGTGTACATTGATGACGTGTTGTCAGATTGTTCTGCGTGTACATTCATGACGTGTTGTCAGATTGGTCTGCTTGTACATTGATGACGTGTTGTCAGATTGTTCTGTGTGTACATTGATGACGTGTTGTCAGATTGTTCTGTGTGTACATTGATGACGTGTTGTCAGATTGTTCTGTGTGTACATTGATGACGTGTTGTCAGATTGTTCTGCGTGTACATTGATGACGTGTTGTCAGATTGTTCTGTGTGTACATTGATGACGTGTTGTCAGATTGTTCTGTGTGTACATTGATGACGTGTTGTCAGATTGTTCTGCGTGTACATTGATGACATCGTTCCACATCACCATCAATATAACATCATTAATCCAGTTTACGTCTATTTCAGTCTCCGAGTCTGACGAGTCGGTTTATGGATGTATTATACAGGGTCTATCTTCAGTGTCCACTGCTACATGGGATCCACTTTCTGGTCTTGGTGTTGTCACCAGCTGAGATTCCTTTGTGGCCGTCAGTCTTCTGGTCAGAACTGGTGTCACCTGTGTTGACAGGTTTGTATATCTTTATACACAACATACAAGAAAAGTCATAGATAAAATTCGAATATGGTTGATTACTTTTAGATTTCTCAGCAACATGAATTACAATCTTAATTTTGGCTCTTCTTGGGGGCTACTCACCATGTTGTATACATTTACTAAAATATAACCATAACTTCATATTAAAAACACATGATCCAATTAATTAATTTTGATATAACCTGTAAAGGTAGTTATTATCTGAATGGGGAAAAAGAATTCCCTGGAATTCTAATGGCCATTGAACAAGGCAAATCTGCACAAAGTAAGGTAACCTGGAACAGGTTACATAACTAAGCCCTGGAACAGGGTAAATATCAACTAAGGGAGGTAACCTGGAACAGGTTGCATTAATCTAAGCCCTGGAACAGGGTAAATCTCTAAGGAAGGTAACCTGGAACAGGTTATTTAATGAAAACCCTGGAACAGGGTAAATCTCAAATTAAGGGAGGTAACCTGGAACAGGTTACATAACTAAGCCCTGGAACAGGGTAAATCTCCACTAAGTAATTAGGTAACCTGGAACAGGTTATATAACTAAGCCCTGGAACAGGGTACATCTCAATTAAGGGAGGTAACCTGGAACAGGTTATGTAACTAAGCCCTGGAACAGGGTAAATCTCTAAGGAAGGTAACCTGGAACAGGTTATGTAACTAAGCCCTGGAACAAGGCAATCTCCACTAAGTAATTAGGTAACCTGGAACAGGTTATATAACTAAGCCCTGGAACAGGGTACATCTCAACTAAGGGAGGTAACCTGGAACAAGTTACATAATTAATCCCTGGAACAGGGTAAATCTCAACTAAGGGAGGTAACCTGGAACAGATTACATTTTACTAAGCTCTGGAACAGGGTAAATCTCTAAGGAAGGTAACCTGGAACAGGTTTTGTAATGAAAACCCTTGAACAGGGTAAATCTCAAACTAAGAGAGGTAACCTGGAACAGGTTACATAACTAAGCCCTGGAACAGGGTACATCTCAACTAAGGGAGGTAACCTGGAACAGGTTACATAACTAAACCCTGGAACAGGGTAAAGGAACTGGATGGTTACATATATATACTACAAAACTACAACAAAATAAACTAAAGCCTCAAGCTACTAGTGACTAGAATAGGTTGAAACAAAACATAATAAACCTGAACACAAACATAGTATGTGGTGAGTAGCCCATATAACTGCATGTGTTTAACGCAACAAAAACATCAAACTAAGATAGAGATCCAACAATGACCTCAAACATAAAATCAATTACTATATGATTACAATTCTATGTTAAAATTTACATGTTTACACCTGATCAAGATTTATTCAATACATGACTATATATATTGCTACCCTATGGTGATGACCTGGGGATGGTGGGTGGGTACGATTCAACGACAAATGTAATGCTTGTATAAATTTCACGTGCTGTCCCTTTCACAATTCCAATTTTAACTGTTCTATTATATTTACTTGGCTCTCATTGGTTGATTCTGGTCACGTGTTACCTACTTCTCTACTAAATTTGCATATGCGCAAGATGTAAACAAACCACTGTCTATTCATCAAGTAAGCCACTATTTATTTTCTAATATACTTGATCAGACTAATAGAGAATTTGATAATAAAATAACCTGTTAGTGGATAACCAGTAGCTAGCAATATATACACTGTATATATATGTTGTGTATAAACTCAAATTAACCAAATTTCCATTTTATCTTGAAAAACTTGGCCTTTATTCTTGTGGATGTTTCTAGGTTTGAAGTGTTTTTGTCTTCTATTTCTGTCTCCCTTCATACATATATTTGAATTGGTCAATTGTGGTCAGATGCATTTGGAATTCAAAATTAAAGTGAAACTGAACACTGATCTGGTAATTGTTTATATGTGCCTGTTTTGATAATAAATTTTAAAGGTGTTTCAGAAACATTTGAGAAAGGTCAGTAATGAGTATCATCATTAAAGAGATATGCCCATTAACCTCCCCTGTCCCTTCCCTGCTTATGGCTAGACAGCCAACAATTAATGTTTAGCTCTTTAAAAGATAAAGTTAAAAAGTTCTTTAAAAAATAAAGTTAAAATTTGAAATTGAAAGCAAGCTTTACATAGCTAGATGTTTACGTGGGGAATATTAAAGTTTACATACCAGTTAACAGAATTGAAATGTCACAATTATTGAAAAATTTGTTTCATTTTTTCATACACATGCATATGGTGTCTGAAATATATATTGTTACTGTATGCAGAATTGTTTTTATATCTCTCTAATTCCTCTTTCTATGTGGCATAGAATAATTTCAAATAGCCCACAGTTTATGAAAAATATTATTTTAAATTTTTGACAAAAATATTGTCCTATGATAGGACTGAGAGCACAATTAAGTACACATACTTCCAGGTTCGGGCCCCAGGAATGAAGCCCCCTCAAAAAATTATGTGTTTAAGGAAAATAAATCAAATGCTTCTCTGAACCTGACTTTTGTCTATGAATTTAATGTGGATTTATAGTACTAATGTCAATCTAGGTTTTGTGATATAAAATAATAATATTGAATGTGTGTTTTGTGCTCCAGGTTCCTGTGTGTAAAGTCCTGATTGACCTATACCCCTGACCCGGATGTATATAACCTACATTGGTGACATATATGCTTGCAGCTATCTCCAGAAAATGTCCAACATGCTGTGTTGAAACTTTTATATTTTGCTTCTCGGATGTAAGTCTTGACCAGGTGAGATGGAAATTTTTATATGAAATTTTGGGAATTTATTGTGAATTTTAATATTACAAATGAAACATATAACGAAACTAGTTGTGGTCTTCGTCCTGATAGGTGATCTGTGACCAATTGTCTCCCTTATTGATAGAGGTCTCACACAACTGATTATTTCATTAAATGTTATTACCAATGACTCCATCCCCTCAATCAGTCATTCGGAGTTCAAATGTTGTGAATATCAAATTAAAGTTTTAAGATTTGTCTACCAGAAAAATGATGTTATTGGATAAGTTTAATAGCATATAAGAATGCACTTGTACTCCGAAGACAGTAACCCTGATATTTACAGTGGATTGGTGAGTTCCTGCCTTTTTACACCTGGAATCCTATGCCTTCCTTTTTGTACCAGGAGTGTATATTTTTAGCCCACCATCATCAGATGGTGGGCTATTCAAATCGCCCTGCGTCCGTGGTCCGTCGTCCGTCCGTCCGTCCGTCCGTAAACAATTCTTGTTATCGCTAATCCTCAGAAAGTACTGAAGGGATCTTTCTCAAATTTCATATGTGGGTTCCCCTTGGTGCCTAGTTATGCATATTGCATTTTGAGACCAATCGGAAAACAACATGGCTGACAGGCAGCCATCTTGGATTTTGACAATTGAAGTTTGTTATCGCTATTTCTGAGAAAGTACTGAAGGGATCTTTCTCAAATTTCATATGTAGGCTCCCCTTGGTGCCTAGTTATGCATATTGTATTTTGAGACCAATCGGGAGACAACATGGCCGACAGGCAGCCATCTTGGATTTTGACAATTGCAGTTTGTTATCGCTATTTCTGAGAAAGTACTGAAGGGATCTTTCTCAAATTTCATATGTAGGCTCCCCTTGGTGCCTAGTTATGCATATTGCATTTTGAGACCAATCGGAAAACAACATGGCCGACAGGCAGCCATCTTGGATTTTGACAATTGAAGTTTGTTATCGCTATTTCTGAGAAAGTACTGAAGGGATCTTTCTCAAATTTCATATGTAGGCTCCCATTGGTGCGTAGTTATGCATATTGCATTTTGAGACCAATCGGAAAACAACATGGCCGATAGGCAGCCATCTTGGATTTTGACAATTTAAATTTGTTATCGCTATTTCTGAGAAAGAACTGAAGGGATCTTTCTCAAATTTCATGTGTAGATTCCCCTTGGTGCCTAGTTATGCATATTGCATTTTGAGACCAATCGGAAAACAACATGGCCGACAGGCAGCCATCTTGGATTTTGACAATTGAAGTTTGTTTTCGCTATTTCTGAGAAAGTACTGAAGGGATCTTTCTCAAATTTCATATGTATGTTTCCCTTGGTTCCTAGTTATGCATATTGCATTTTGAGACCTATCGGAAAACAACATGGCCGACAGGCAGCCATCTTAGATTTTGACAATTGAAGTTTGTTATCGCTATTTCTCAGAAAGTACTGAAGGGATCTTTCTCAAATTTTCGTATTTAGGTCCAATTGAAGTTTGTTATCGCTATTTTACAGAAGGTACTGAAGGGATCTTTCTCAAATTTCATATGTAGGTTCCCCTTGGTCCCTGGTGTTGCATTTTGGGACCAATCCGAATACAACAGACAGCCATTATCGCTAAATCTTAAATTTTATATATAGGTTCCCCTTGTTTGAAAAGTACTAGAGGGCTGTTTCTTAATTTACACAGATTAGTAAGACTTAGAGGAAGGGAAAAGTAGAGAAAAGATCAATCTGACATGGAACCTATAAAGATCATTCAATGGTGGGCGCCAAGATCCCTCTGGGATCTCTTGTTGATTTTTAAAATCTCAAGACCCAACTCTTTATTCTCATATAGAGAAAGTACCCATTTCATGTGTGGTTACTAGCCCTCCACCTCTGGGTTGCGAGTTCGAAACCCATGTTGCACATAGGGGCACATAGGTTGGTGGTTTTTCTCTGGGTACTTCCTCTAACTCCAAAACCTTAAATGGCTGTTAATAGGACGTTAAATAAAATAAACCAAACCAAAATATTGTGTTATTTTCTCAGGAAATAGCTACAAACCAAGAACAACAAGAAACACACTTTCATTAGGGACTTGGTTCAGGTGAAACACTTCAGCTGAGAAGTCGTGTGATACCTTGATGGTGGAATCCATGTAGATGTCTAAGTCCAGAAAATGCCTACTGTACCATGCTGGAACTTAAATCTTTTGCTACTGGGATGTTGTTCTTGGTCAGGTAAGATGGAAAGTTGTGTATGAAAGTTGGCCTTGGCACTTTGATTTTTTTTTTAAATTGCTTTTAATGTTCAAAAATATCATAATTTTACTTTCATTTCTCTTAAATACTGGTGATTTTTGGCCGATTATCTCCCTTACATTGATTGAGGGTGGGACCAATGTAGATGTCCAGAAAATGTCCTACATGATGTTTGAAACTAATATTTTGCTCCAGGGATGTTGTTCTTGGACAGAAAGATGTGTATTAAAGATCAGAATTTTCTTTGAAATTTAATGTTTCACGTGGTCTAAAGGCCAGAAATCACATTACTTTTTTTTATACATTCCCATAAAATTTGCATGATATATTCTCTTTTCTTATGGTTTATTTAATATTGAAAAAAAAAAATTAATGAACAGCTTGAATTTACCAATGTAGTTGAAAATATATGTGATGTCCTCGTAAGCATCTTGTTTTTTGTTTTTTTTTATATATACATCTTGATGTTGTCACTTAATAACGCGACTCATGGGTGCATAGAGGATAATCTTACACTTACAGTGGGCAAATAACAAAAAATAATTGAAAATTAGTCATAAAAATAAAATAAAATCGATCATCAGTGATAATTTTGAAAAACCAATTAATGAGAATTTTCTCCCGAGTCGGTGGATTAGTCAACCTTACAATCAGTGTTATTTTCTGTACATTATTTGTGTTTGGATGATGATCTGTCTAAATGGAGGGGGGACTTCTGTGGTGCAAACTACTACTTATAACTAGTCCAAGGGTATAATCTAATTTTGGGGTAGACAGTTTCCCAGTACTGATCTACCCCAAGGGGTAGAAGTTTCCCAGTACTGATCTACCCTAAGGGGTAGACAGTTTCCAAGTACTGGTGACAGTGGAAATCTGCTCTCCTGGGTTATTATGTGACGGGTTGCTACATACTGTTGGTATCTGTGTGGTCAGTGAAATTACAATGAGGACACCTTTCCAGTTCCAGCTTTTATTATCCCCCGCAAAACGCGTTTGCGGGGGGTATTAAATTGGGCTCCGTCTGTCACCATGGAAACTTAATCAAAAATACCAAATTACTGTTTCCTTTTGTTTCCGGGCTATAACTCCATAACCGTTCAACGCAGCTCCTTGAAACTTTCTGTATATATCAGGCTAGTGCCCTAGTTGTGCCTTTTGCTATTGCGGACCTTCCATTTTCGTTATTTTTTCTGTCACCATGGAAACTTAATAAAAAATACCAAATTACTGTTTCCTTTTCCCCCCGTGCTATAACTCCATAACCGTTCAACGCAGCTCCTTGAAACATTCTGTATATATCAGACTAGTGCCCTAGTTGTGCCTTTTGCTATTGGGGACCTTCCATTTTTGGTATTTTTTCTGTCACCATGGAAACTTAATCAAAAATACCAAATTACTGTTTCCTTTTCCCCCCCGTGCTATAACTCCATAACCGTTCAATGCAGCTCCTTGAAACATTCTGTATATATCAGACTAGTGCCCTAGTTGTGCTTTTGCTATTGGGGACCTTCCATTTTCGGTATTTTTTCTGTCACCATGGAAACTTAATTAAAAATACCAAATTACTGTTTCCTTTTGTTTCTTGGCTATAACTCCAAAACTGTTCAATGCAGCTCCTTGAAACTTTCTGAATATATCAGACTAGTTGTGCCTTTTGCTATTGTGGACCTTCCATTTTCGGTATTTTTTCTGTCACCATAAAGACTTAATCAAAAATACCAAATTACTGTTTCCTAAATAACTCTTACTTTGAGCTTAATTTATACATGTATTTGGGTTTTCATACCAACTGCGAGGGCGCGGGGGATAATGCCAGGCTTTGCGGCTCCTTGTTTGGTCTTCTGTTAATACTGGATAACAATCAATTTCTCACACCTTCATTCTTCAGTATCGACTATCTACTCCTGATATTACAGAGCTCAAACCTACATACCTGATTGTATCACCTCTGTCTCTCCCTTCTTGGAGCACCGACCTACATTCCTGATGGTATCCCCTCTGTTTCTCCCTTCTTGGAGCACCGACCTTCATTCCTGATGGTATCCCCTCTGTCTCTCCCTTCTCTGAGCTCCAACCTACATTCCTGATGGTATCCCCTCTGTCTCTCCCTTCTTGGAGCACAGACCTACATTCCTGATGGTATCCCCTCTGGCTCTCCCTTCTTGGAGCACAGACCTACATTCCTGATGGTATCCCCTCTGGCTCTCCCTTCTCTTAGCACTGACCTACATTCCTTATAGTTCCCCCCTGTCTCTCCCTTCTCAGAGCTCTTGACCTACATTCCTGATGGTATCCCCTCTGTCTCTCCCTTCTTGGAGCACAGACCTACATTCCTGATGGTATCCCCTCTGTTTCTCCCTTCTTGGAGCACCAACCTACATTCCTGATGGTATCCCCTCTGTCTCTATCTTCTCTGAGCTCCAACCTACATTCCTGATGGTATCCCCTCTGTCTCTCCCTTCTTGGAGCACAGACCTACATTCCTGATGGTATCCCCTCTGGCTCTCCCTTCTCTTAGCACTGACCTACATTCCTGATGGTATCCCCTCTGGCTCTCCCTTCTTGGAGCACATACCTACATTCCTGATGGTATCCCCTCTGGCTCTCCCTTCTTGGAGCACAGACCTACATTCCTGATGGTATCCCCTCTGGCTCTCCCTTCTTGGAGCACAGACCTACATTCCTGATGGTATCCCCTCTGGCTCTCCCTTCTTGGAGCACAGACCTACATTCCTGATGGTATCCCCTCTGGCTCTCCCTTCTTGGAGCACAGACCTACATTCCTGATGGTATCCCCTCTGTTTCTCCCTTCTTGGAGCACCAACCTACATTCCTGATGGTATCCCCTCTGGCTCTCCCTTCTTGGAGCACAGACCTACATTCCTGATGGTATCCCCTCTGTCTCTCCCTTTTCGGAGTACAGACCTACATTCCTGATTGTGTCGTCTCTGTCTTGTTCAGTCTCTGACTGTCCTTGAGTTTTGATAAAGTTAGGTTTCATACTTGAAAGACAAATTATCTGACTGATGTTTCTATTGGTCAACTACCTGATATGGGTGGGTTTATCTTCCTGAGATGGACATCTTTAAGGTGGTCCATTGTCCACTACTCTGTCCAGAGTTTCCCAGGCTAACCCATACCCTCAATTATACTTAATGATGCTTATCTCCCTCATTCTTTCATTTAGCTTCCTGTTTTTTTACATCATACATTATCTCACAATAACACCCTGCTCTTAACATTTTGTCTTCCATTCTATCTGATTATAAAACATACTGTCCTCACACTTTCTCATTCCATACTGTCATACATTATGTCCAGACTAAAGACTGACTGTCCAACCTTGTCAGTAGACATCACTGTCCATGTCCAGACTAAAGACTGACTGTCCAACCTTGTCAGTAGACATCACTGTCCATGTCCAGACAAAAGACTGACTGTCCAACCTTGTCAGTAGACATCACTGTCCATGTCCAGACTAAAGACTGACTGTCCAACCTTGTCAGTAGACATCACTGTCCATGTCCAGACTAAAGACTGACTGTCTGACCTTGTCAGTAGACATCACTGTCCATGTCCAGACTAAAGACTGACTGTCCAACCTTGTCAGTGGACATCACTGTCCATGTCCAGACTAAAGACAGACTGTCCGACCTTGTCAGTGGACATCACTGTCCATGTCCAGACTAAAGACTGACTGTCCGACCTTGTCAGTAGACATCACTGTCCATGTCCAGACTAAAGACTGACTGTCCAACCCTGTCAGTGGACATCACTGTCCATGTCCAGACTAAAGACAGACTGTCCGACCTTGTCAGTGGACATCAATGTCCATGTCCAGACTAAAGACAGACTGTCCGACTGTCAATAGACATCACTGTCCATGTCCAGACTAATTTTAGACTTACTGTCCAACCTTGTCAGTAGACATCACTGTCCATGTCCAGACTAAAGACTGACTGTCCGACCTTGTTCCACTGGTGCCATTGAGCTGGAATTTGGTGATGATGTCCAGCCAAGTTTGTTATGGAGAGCCTGAGCTATTATCCATATAGAGGGGTTGATGTCTCAATGCTCAGACTTATACCCTGTGTGGGGTTAATGTCTCAATACCCAGACTTATATCCTGTGTGGGGTTAATGTCTCAATACCCAGACTTATACCCTGTGTGGGGTTAATGTCTCAATACCCAGACTTATACCCTGTGTGGGGTTAATGTCTCAATACCCAGACTTATACCCTATGTGGGGTTAATGTCTCAATACCCAGACTTATATCCTGTGTATGGTTAATGTCTCAATACCCAGACTTATACCCTGTGTGGGGTTAATGTCTCAATGCTCAGACTTATATCCTGTGTGGGGTTAATGTCTCAATACCCAGACTTATACCCTGTGTGGGGTTAATGTCTCAATACCCAGACTTATACCCTGTGTGGGGTTAATGTCTCAATACCCAGACTTATATCCTGTGTGAGGTTAATGTCTCAATACCCAGACTTATAACCTGTGTGAGGTTAATGTCTCAATACCCAGACTTATATCCTGTGTGGGGTTAATGTCTCAATACCCAGACTTATACCCTGTGTGGGGTTAATGTCTCAATACCCAGACTTATACCCTGTGTGGGGTTAATGTCTCAATACCCAGACTTATATCCTGTGTATGGTTAATGTCTCAATACCCAGACTTATACCCTGTGTGAGGTTGATGTCTCAATACCCAGACTTATACTCTGTGTGGGGTTAATGTCTCAATACCCAGACTTATACATTGTGTGGGGTTAATGTCTCAATACCCAGACTTATACCCTGTGTGGGGTTAATGTCTCAATACCCAGACTTATACCCTGTGTGGGGTTAATGTCTCAATACCCAGACTTATATCCTGTGTGAGGTTAATGTCTCAATACCCAGACTTATACCATGTGTGGGGTTAATGTCTCAATACCCAGACTTATATCCTGTGTGAAGTTAATGTCTCAATACCCAGACTTATACCCTGTGTGGGGTTAATGTCTCAATACCCAGACTTATACCCTGTGTGGGGTTAATGTCTCAATACCCAGACTTATATCCTATGTGGGGTTAATGTCTCAATACCCAGACTTATACACTGTGTGGGGTTAATGTCTCAATACCCAGACTTATACTCTGTGTGAGGTTAATGTCTCAATACCCAGACTTATATCCTGTGTGGGGTTAATGTCTCAATACCCAGACGTATACCCTGTGTGAGGTTAATGTCTCAATACCCAGACTTATATCCTGTGTGGGTTAATGTCTCAATACCCAGACTTATATCCTGTGTGAGGTTAATGTCTCAATACCCAGACTTATACCCTGTGTGGGGTTAATGTCTCAATACTCAGACTTATATCCTGTGTGGGGTTAATGTCTCAATACCCAGACTTATACCCTGTGTGGGGTTAATGTCTCAATACCCAGACTTATATCCTGTGTGAGGTTAATGTCTCAATACCCAGACTTATACCATGTGTGGGGTTAATGTCTCAATACCCAGACTTATATCCTGTGTGAGGTTAATGTCTCAATACCCAGACTTATACCCTGTGTGGGGTTAATGTCTCAATACCCAGACTTATACCCTGTGTGGGGTTAATGTCTCAATACCCAGACTTATACCCTGTGTGGGGTTAATGTCTCAATACCCAGACTTATACCCTGTGTGGGGTTAATGTCTCAATACCCAGACTTATACCCTGTGTGAGGTTAATGTCTCAATACCCAGACTTATACCCTGTGTGAGGTTAATGTCTCAATACCCAGACTTATATCCTGTGTGGGGTTAATGTCTCAATACCCAGACTTATACCCTGTGTGAGGTTAATGTCTCAATACCCAGACTTATATCCTGTGTGGGGTTAATGTCTCAATACCCAGACTTATATCCTGTGTGAGGTTAATGTCTCAATACCCAGACTTATACCCTGTGTGGGGTTAATGTCTCAATACCCAGACTTATACCCTGTGTGAGGTTAATGTCTCAATACCCAGACTTATACCCTGTGTGGGGTTAATGTCTCAATACCCAGACTTATACCCTGTGTGAGGTTAATGTCTCAATACCCAGACTTACACCCTGTGTGAGGTTAATGTCTCAATACCCAGACTTATATCCTGTGTGGGGTTAATGTCTCAATACCCAGACTTATACACTGTGTGGGGTTAATGTCTCAATACCCAGACTTATACACTGTGTGGGGTTAATGTCTCAACACCCAGACTTATACCCTGTGTGGGGTTAATGTCTCAATATCCAGACTTATATCCTGTGTGGGGTTAATGTCTCAATACCCAGACTTATACCCTGTGTGGGGTTAATGTCTCAATACCCAGACTTATACCCTGTGTGGGGTTAATGTCTCAATACCCAGACTTATACCCTGTGTGGGGTTAATGTCTCAATACCCAGACTTATACCCTGTGTGGGGTTAATGTCTCAATACCCAGACTTATACCCCGTGTGAGGTTAATGTCTCAATACCCAGACTTATACCCTGTGTGGGGTTAATGTCTCAATACCCAGACGTATACCCCGTGTGAGGTTAATGTCTCAATACCCAGACTTATACCCTATGTGGGGTTAATGTCTCAATACCCAGACGTATATCCTGTGTGAGGTTAATGTCTCAATACCCAGACTTATACCCCGTGTGAGGTTAATGTCTCAATACCCAGACTTATACCCTGTGTGGGGTTAATGTCTCAATACCCAGACTTATATCCTGTGTGGGGTTAATGTCTCAATACCCAGACTTATACCCTGTGTGGGGTTAATGTCACAATACCCAGACTTATATCCTGTGTGGGGTTAATGTCTCAATACCCAGACTTATATCCTGTGTGGGGTTAATGTCTCAATACCCAGACTTATACCCTGTGTGGGGTTAATGTCTCAATACCCAGACTTATATCCTGTGTGGGGTTAATGTCTCAATACCCAGACTTATACCCTGTGTGGGGTTAATGTCTCAATACCCAGACTTATACCCTGTGTGAGGTTAATGTCTCAATACCCAGACTTACATCCTGAGAGGGTTTTAGCACTTCCAAATGATGTGCTGTTGTAAGCAAAGTTGTTCAGAATTAAACAAAGAGTCATCTGACCATTGAACCTTAAAGTCATGGTGTCAGAGTCTGCTTCCCTGTACAGCTTGGAGTGTATTTACACTTGATACACGGTGTGTAACAACTCTATCCCAGGACCCATTTCTTCTCAAACATGTTTGGTCGAATTGTCCTACATGTAGACTAATGACATCATTTCACATCTCCAGTTTCCTTCTGTTATGAACGGTTGCTGGATACAGTTTCAGTGCTGGACAATGTCTCCGATGTCTGCGGCTACATGAGATAGGCCGTAAGGACTAGGTTTCGGCACCGACTGAAACTTTTCGATGGTCAGTCTTCTAGTCAGTACAGCCTGTGAATTGGGTTGATCTGCTCCAGTCTTAATAGCAATGTTAAATGATTTAAGGGCTTGGCCAAGTTTGACTGTCATTTTCGACGAACATTATTTGACAGAGTTATGGCCCCTTCATTAACTAGAAACATTGTATTTTGTCATTTCTGTGAAAATAACTTGAACAGTTGTATACAGATTTACTTCAAACTTGAAAAATACCTTAAGGGCTCAGCAAAGTGCGATAAGGAGGAGTCCGGCCTCTTAACTTGTTATCTCTCATTTGATGGTGGATGTCTGCAGTTTATGTTTAGCATTATATAATTTACATTGTTAACTCTTAGCCATACAAAGTAAGACTTGCTATCCTAAAACCTTGTTGGAAGTATCTAGCATATTGTGTAACATGTCAGTCAGAAATGACAGGGTTTAAGTTGGCTTGTAATTTTCAAACTTACAGGAAGAAGAAATTCCAAGATTTAAGTAAAGGAAGAAACAAATGCCAGTATACATCTGTATGAAAATGTATCATAACTGCTAATCCCAAAAAGCTTGACAACAAATGTACTAACACATATTTGTAGCATCTGTGCTTTAAGTCAATTAAAGTGTCCAAAGATAGTTGCATGTATAACAAATAAAGTTTACTATTTTCTTTATATCAGAAGCAAAAAAATTTTCACACTAATCAACTTCAGAACAAAGATTTTATGTTCCAAGATGTCTCATGAACAATTCTGTCCTCAAATTCTACTTTTTAGCTCACCTGGTCAGAAGGATATACCGTGGCATCGGGCGTCCGTCGTCTATTCGTCCGTCAACACAATTGACTTCTTCTTCTGAATCGCTGATCAGAATTTAACCAAATTTGGTAGGAAGCATCCCTAGGTGGGTGGGATTCAAATTTATACATATGATGGGGCTGACCCCCCAGGGGCCTACGGGGCGGGGCCAAAAGGGGTTCATTTGGCAATATTGATGTAAACGACTTCTTCTCTGGACTTAAGAAATGCATGACATTGATATTTCATTGGTAGCATACCTAGGTGGCTGGGATTCAAGTTGATACAAATGATGGGACTAACTCCCCAGGGGCCCGAGGGGCGGGGCCAAAATGGGTCACTTTTGCAATATTGATATTAACGTCTTCTTCTCTGGACCTAAGCAATGCATGACATTGATATTTCAGTGTTAGCATCCGTAAGTGGCTGGGATTCAAATTAATACAAATGATGGGGCTGACCCTGCAGGGGCCTGAGGGGCGAGGCCAAAAGTTGTTTGTTTGGCAATATTGATATTAACGACTTCTTCTCTGGACGGACCTAAGCAATGTTTAATATTGATATTTCAGTGGTACTAGTAACATCTCTAGGTGGCTTGGATTCAAATTTATTCAAATGATGGGCTTTTTTGAAACAATTAAGATCAGGAGATGAACACAATCCTGATGTAAAAAATAAGCCCAGAGGTCTTTCCCCATCCCAAGGGACTTAATAGGTTTCTTAAACACAATCTTGTTGAGTCTTGACTCTGTTTCTAGTCTAGGTTATATCTTTGAAGCAGTTGAGATCCCCAACCCATAATCATTTATATGCAATGTAGCATTGTTAGACATTAACAAATATAACATGAACATTAATTTTATGTTTCCTCAAATAAACCAGGTGAGCGATACAGGCCCTCTGGGCCTCTTGTTTAATGGTGGTCTTCATGGTCTAAGTCGGTCACAGATCAGACTTGACTGAAGACGTGCACTCAGCTACATGGATGGGGTCAATCGATGCTCTAAGACTTTGACAGGTGCCTGTTGAATAATAAATGTCTGTTGATCAAACTCTGTCAAAAACTAGTTGATATTTTCTCTCTTTTTTCTGAAAGTTTCTTCAAAGCCTACAGATCTAGAGCAGTCAAAAATGATGTTACCGTGTACTGTTTTGTATGAATCTTCTTGTGGGGTTTGCTGCTATGAGTTAAACTTTTGAAAATGAAATTAATCTGTTTGAGGTTTGGTTTTTCTTGCAGAAATGGTGATGAAAAGTGTCCATTTCAGCCTCAGCTGCGCAGTCCAGAAAAAAAACTAACAAAGTACAGTCTAGTAATAGGTATGAATTAAATTTGATAATTTTAAAGTTCTATTGGAGAAGATGGTAACAAACATTGTGTGGTCTTTATCTGTCAGGCAGTATCTGTTGTAGGTTAATTTGGTGATAAGTCTTACCTTCAGGAGGTTCAGTATGAACTGTGTCTGGTGATAAGTCTAACCTTCAGGAGGTTCAGTATGAACTGTGTCTGGTGATAAGTCTTACCTTCAGGAGGTTCAGTATGAACTGTGTTTTGTGATAAGTCTTACCTTCAGGAGGTTCAGTATGAACTGTGTCTGGTGATAAGTCTAACCTTCAGGAGGTTCAGTATGAACTGTGTCTGGTGATAAGTCTTACCTTCAGGAGGTTCAGTATGAACTGTGTCTTGTGATAAGTCCTACCTTCAGGAGGTTCAGTATGAACTGTGTCTGGTGATAAGTCCTACCTTCAGGAGGTTCAGTATGAACTGTGTCTTGTGACAAGTCTTACCTTCAGGAGGTTCAGTATGAACTGTGTCTTGTGATAAGTCCTACCTTCAGGAGGTTCAGTATGAACTGTGTCTGGTGATAAGTCCTACCTTCAGGAGGTTCAGTATGAACTGTGTCTTGTGACAAGTCCTACCTTCAGGAGGTTCAGTATGAACTGTGTCTGGTGATAAGTCCTACCTTCAGGAGGTTCAGTATGAACTGTGTCTGGTGATAAGTCTAACCTTCAGGAGGTTCAGTATGAACTGTGTCTGGTGATAAGTCTTACCTTCAGGAGGTTCAGTATGAATTGTGTCCTGTGATAAGTCTTACCTTCAGGAGGTTCAGTATGAACTGTGTCCTGTGATAAGTCTTACCTTCAGGAGGTTCAGTATGAACAGTGTCTGGTGATAAGTCTTACCTTCAGGAGGTTCAGTATGAACAGTGTCTGGTGATAAGTCCTACCTTCAGGAGGCTCAGGATGAACTGTGTCTGGTGATAAGTCCTACCTTCAGGAGGTTCAGTTTGAACTGTGTCTGGTGATAAGTCTTACCTTCAGGAGGTTCAGTATGAACTATGTTTTGTGATAAGTCTTACCTTCAGGAGGTTCAGTATGAACAGTGTCTTGTGATAAGTCTTACCTTCAGGAGGTTCAGTATGAACTGTGTCTTGTGATAAGTCTTACCTTCAGGAGGTTCAGTATGAACTGTGTCTGGTGATAAGTCTTACCTTCAGGAGGTTCAGTACTAAACTCTGATGCTCTGCTGTCATGTTCTGCTGATAGATCTGGTTTGAACTCAAGAGCATTGAGTGTGTCCACCAGTTTTAGCTATCCCCACCAGAGTTTAACATGTAATATTGCCTACACTGCTGTAAAGATTTATTCCCTTCTTGGCTGTTTGAACCGAAACCTCAAGATCAGATCAACATTGGTCAAATTACAGGCATATTAATCATCAGTGCGACCATGAAATGGTCTAACGCATAGCGTCGCGGTATGTGCTCAATAATCTCTGAAATAACCACTTAACATTGTGCTGCATAGAAGAAGAGATGCTCATCAGACTATGCTTTATAATAGTGTCTACAGTAAAGTTGCTGGGGTAAAATCTGACAGACTAACCCCTCCTATCAGACACTTGATCCAGGCATAGCCACAAGCTTTCCTTCCGAATACCTCATTCTAAAACTTGAAAAGCAACTTTGTTTTCAAAAATTGAATAGAATAAGCTCCACCAGATATAATCTCTTGTCCAACCAGATATTTTCTCTTGTCCGCCACAATGACTTTGAATCTCTTGGAAGGTCAAGGCCTCCGGTGATTTTTGTTAGCTGACGAGTGTTTTTATTTTGTTTTGTTTTTCCTGATTATGACATTTCCTTTACGACTGACAAGTAACAAGCAAAATAAATCTGCAACCAAGAGCTTGGTATGTGTCTCTGTATGGATCTTTGTACTAGAATTACTCTGTCAAAAACCGTTGTTATACGTAATTAGGCGCTGTCACATATGTACACTGTATTTAAATATACAGTAACTGCTCATAATGGTATATACTGCCAGTTACGGACGGCGGAAAATCTGATGAATGCACCATTATAATTGATGCTTTTCATGGGTATTTAACCGTGCATTATATATATATCAAGCACCTCTTGAGGAGGTAAATAAAGATTCTTCGTGTTCTTTTTCATATACTGAAGTATATATATATATTTTATTTTTTTTTGTTTTTTTGTTTTTTGTTTTTCATATTATGTTAGAATTTTCAAATTGTGGTAAAAATCAAATCTAAGCAAAGATATGTTTAAAAAATAACCATGACTGTACTTCAAACCCTGAAGCAACAAGCATTTTACTTTTGAATTTATGTCTTACATAAAACATTATTTATGATCTGATCATAATCCCATAAATGAGACATTAGATCAATGCTTCTTTTACATTGACATTTTTGTTCCAAATTGTTCCTTTTTATCTTCTTAATTAGTACAAAATATTGGCTATATATTCAGCACATTTATTGTATATATACACTGTTTATAAAATTATATGTAAATGTAATTTCTGAAGTGTATTCCAGAACTTGCAATGATATGATATACTATTACTATTGGTTGAATAACAAGCAAATTGTGAAATATGGAAAATTAAAGATCGAAAAATTTCCCAAAGAATGTATGAATTTTGAAGCACAAAATGTAATGATACATGCACTCAACCTTCTAACCTATATAATATGCTTTCCTTTCTGCTAATATTTCTCTCTACACTAAATAATCTTTCTACTCCTTCTTCACTTACTCTCATCCTTTCCTTCACTCCACAAAACTTAGATACTATGATGACCATTGATGAAAACCCACATACATATAACTACTACTACAAATATAAACGTGTTTATGATATATACTTTGTGAATTTATGTCAAATGTACATGTCCATGTTAGTCCCAATCCTTCCCTACGTATTGTTGGTACATGCATTTCCTTTTGAAAATGGATAGTGATATAGTAAGTTATCGTATAAGGATTGGGCAGCATTACAGTAGATCACTTAATCACCATAAATATAAATTATTCACATTACTTGATATTTACTTTGTAAATCTCTTCCTTTGCTACGGCCAGAAAGCCATACCACTAATCCTACTTATTATGTTAACAGTGGAACACAGATCATTACATCAAACTAATGATGATAAAATTCTACCCACTTACAATAATTCTATTATGCAATTTACTTTAACTCTTGCAATAATGATATGTATTCTTCTTAAATTAGCTAATGATGTTGAACTAAATCCAGGTCCAGGAAACTCTGTGTCGCACCCTTCGAATGACTTAAAATTATGTCATCTTAATGCACGTAGTATTGTTGGTAAGATAGACCAGTTATCCCTGGAATTACAAGACTACGATATAGTAACTCTAAGTGAAACTTGGTTAGACCCCTCCATTGACAATTCTTTATTAAACATAAACGGTTTCCAAGCTCCTATCAGGCAGGACAGAAATCGACATGGAGGTGGGGTCATAATTTATGTAAAAAATCATATATCTTTCACATCTAGAAATGATTTACAAATAAATAATGTTGAAGCAATTTGGATCGAGATCAATCACGCCAAAGGGCCACTTCTTGTTGGCGCCTTCTATATACATCCCAGATTTGACAATTGGAATTTGGTTGAATATTCCATTGAACAAGCCTTAACTGTGAATAACAAAGCAGTTATCCTTGGAGATTTTAATGAAGATATGCTATCACAGAACAGATCAAAAAATATATCCTGCAAAATTTTAATTTGTCCCAGATTGTAAATGAACCAACTCGTATAACAGAAACTTCTCGAAGTTTGATTGATATAATAATGGTTAGCAACCAAATTCAAATTATTTCTTCAGGAGTACTTGACCCCATATGTAGTGATCACTGCCCAGTCTTATCCTTGCCACTCATACAAAAGGAAGATATGGAAATATAATGAGGGGAACTATGAAAATTACAGACAGGCTATTACTGATAGTGATTGGGATATGAACAATTTATCCATAGATGAACAAGTGGACAAACTCACTAATAATATCATGCACGCAGCAGAATCACACATTCCAAACAAGTTTGTTACTATACGCTCCAGCGATAAACCCTGGATGCACAACGAAGTTCGTAGGCAGATAAGAATTCGAAATCGATTGCACAAATCTGCAAAATCGTCAAACAGTCCTGAACGGTGGGCAGAATTCAGACACAAAAGAAATGAAGTAACATTATTAATTCGTAAATCGAAAATTTCATACATGAACAAACTAAGTGATGAGCTGAATAATAATAGAGATATAAGCCCACGTGACTGGTGGAAAATAGCAAAACAATTTTTCAAACAGACCTCTGATTGTCAATATCCACCAATACTTCATAATAATATAAAGCTCTGCTCTGCCAAGGAAAAGGCTGAAGCCTTTAACAACTTCTTCTGTGAGCAATCTGTTGTAGATGATCTACATGCAATACTTCCACCAAGTCAGATACCTGAAACTTCATTGGATAATATACATCTTACACCTACAGACGTGGAAGATGCCCTGAAATTAATCAATACTAATAAAGCATGTGGCCCAGATTTAGTACATCCTAAACTCTTAAAAGAATCCAGTACTGAACTAGCAGGGCCCTTATCAAAATTGTTTAATACATCAATATCTCTACGTAACTTCCCAGAGACTTGGAAAACTGCGAATGTGATTCCAGTCTATAAGAAGGGAGATAACTCCCTACTGACAAACTATAGACCAATTTCTCTTTTGAGCTGTATTGCAAAAGTTTTTGAAAAATGTATCTTTAAATACGTCTACAACTTTCTTATGGAAAATGGACACATTACACCATTCCAATCTGGTTTTACCCCAAAAGATTCTGCTGCACTTCAACTAACCGATATAGTTAATACCTTTTTCAAGGCAATTGACAGTGGCAAGGAGGTTCGAGTTGTATTTTGTGATATTAGTAAGGCATTTGATAGGGTGTGGCACAGGGGCTTGATACACAAACTTGAGCAGGCTGGAATCTCTGGCACATTATTATCATGGTTTACTAGCTACCTTGATGGACGTAGTCAAAAGGTAATTGTCGAAGGAACTTCTTCTAAAAAAGGCAGAGTACTAGCAGGTGTGCCTCAAGGCTCTATATTAGGTCCACTACTTTTCATTTTATACATAAATGACATTGTTAATAGAATACAAGCTAATATTCGTCTATTTGCGGATGATACATCCCTTTACATTATAGTTGAAAATCCAGTTCATACAGCAGAAATATTAAATTCTGATCTTGCTACTATAAGTACCTGGGCGGGGCAATGGTTAGTAAATTTCAACCCAAATAAAACTGAAAGTATGATTCTATCTAGAAAACGTGACCAAACAAACCACCCTCCCCTATTTATGAACAACACCCCTATACAACAAGTCAAAAGTCATGTTCACCTTGGTCTAACTGTCGAAGAGAACTGCTCTTGGCAGTTACATATAGATAACATGCTTGCAAAAGCATGGAAAAGAATAGATATTCTTAGAGCACTGAAATTTCAATTAGATCGTAAATCCCTTGAAACTATGTATTTTTCTTATATTAGACCAATATTGGAATATGCCGATATTGTATGGGGGAACTGTAACCACCAGCAGACTTTAGATTTGGAAAAGGTACAAACTGAAGCTGCTCGTATCGTGACAGATGCAACAAAGTCAGCATCATCACAGTGTTTAGCAAATGAAACAAAATGGGATTCTCTGTCATGCAGACGATACAAACATAGAATGCAGAATATGTACAATATTGTCCATGGACTTTCACCTTCATATCTGCAAAACCTCCTACCCCAAGCGACTGGTCAAACCCAGGGTTACAATTTAAGATCAAATTTGGATATGCATCCCCCACACAGCAGAACTAATATCTATATGTCAACCTTTTTTCCAACAGCCATCCGTGAGTGGAACTTGATACCAGATCACATTAGAAACAATCCGATTAGGTCTTACTTTCTCTCCTATCTTTATAGAAATAAATCAAATACATGTAGTCCCAACATTTATTATTATTGCAGCCAAAGGCGTGCCCAGGTACTTCACACAAGACTTCGACTCGGGTGTAGCTCGTTAAACCATCATTTATTTAATAATCATGTTTCAGAGACCAGCAGATGTTCCTGTGGTGATGAAGAGACCATCTTTCATTATATTTATGAATGCAGAAAATATGATACTGTTAGGGCAGAAACAATATCAAGGTTGGGTACTAATTTTAGCATCATGACATTACTACATGGCGACCCAAACTTGACAGATGAGGAAAATAAATTAATATTTTATCAAGTTCAAAACTACATTATCAGAACAGGTAGATTTTAATACAATAACTGGGTTTCACATCAAATCTCATCTCATCTCTCTCTTCTCTCTCTCTCTCTCTCCCCCCTACTCCCCACTTGAATCTTTTCTGCTCCATCAATGTATTGATATTATCAGTAAAATCATAGTCGGTCTTGTTAAATGATCTTAATATCTATTGTATCTTCTTTTAAAACAATAATTAAATATTGTATATCATAATTGCAAATAATCTTATAGGGAGATGGCTTTAAATAAGAGCATACTCTTGTTGCCAAATCCCTAACTTCCAATTATTGTATATATTGACCCATGTATTGTATATACCATTGATAATAAAATACTGTTTAAACCAAATATTTTCTCTTGTCCCACCAGATACTGTCTCTTGTCCCACCAGATATTTTCTCTTGTCCTTTCTCTTGTCCCACCAGATATTTTATCTTGTCCCACCAGATACTGTCTCTTGTCCCACCAGATATTTTCTCTTTTCCCACCAGATACTTTCTCTTGTCCCACCAGATATTTTATCTTGTCCCACCAGATATTGTCTCTTGTCCCACCAAATATTTTTTTTTCCCACCAGATATTTTCTCTTTTCCCACCAGATATTTTCTCTTGTCCCACCAGATACTGTCTCTTGTCCCATCAGATATTTTCTCTTGTCCCACCAGATACGGTCTCTTGTCCCACCAGATACTTTCTCTTGTCCCACCAGATATTTTCTCTTGTCCCACCAGATATTGTCTATTGTCCCACCAGATATTTTCTCTTGTCCCACCAGATACTTTCTCTTGTCCCACCAGATATTTTCTCTTGTCCCACCAGATATTGTCTATTGTCCCACCAGATATTGTCTCTTGTCCCACCATATATTTTCTCTTGTCCCACCATATATTTTCTCTTGTCTCACCAGATATTGTCTCTTGTCCCACCATATATTTTCTCTTGTCCCACCAGATATTGTCTCTTGTCCCACCATATGTTTTCTCTTGTCCCACCACAGTTTCATTCAAGTTGGCCATATCGACCACCATTACTCAATCACCCATTAAATCAGATTATTAGTCCCCTACCCGTAACACCGGGGGACTATAGGTTTCCTCCACGTCTGTCTGTGTGTCCATAAACAATTCTTGCTATCAGTATTTATCAAGAAGTACTGGAAGGATATTTTTCAAACTTTACTGTCATGTCCCCTTGGTCACTAGTTTTTGTCTTTGGGTTGTCCACTCCAGGTTTATATGTCACTGTGGGAACATGTACTTTGGCGTGCCTGTAATACCGTCTGATTCTGTGATATCCTCTCCTTATTTTGAACATGAGTTATCGTTGATGTTGCTAATGATATTACTGTCTCTTTCATAGGTATGTGATGGGATTGACAACAATTGAGCCACTCACCACAGGACTGCTGACACCGGTGCTGTCGAGACACTCGCTATGCTGAGGTGAACACACATTGTTTAAAGTGATTATCATCTTCAGCACTGAGACATAGCACTGTCCCCTGTGGGAGGAATGTCTTATTCCAGTGGTTGTCTGGTAATCCTTGACACCAATAACTATACTCAGCACACATTTCTCCACACTTTGTAGCACTTTATCATGGCCCCTCTGGCCACATTCTACTTTATCTGTTCTATGTTACCCGAGATATTGTAACTCAAGTAAGTTATCACTTTTTGTTTCATCCTTCAGTTTGTAGAAAAAAAACAAAGAAATGTATAGGTGTTGATACGGATGAATTGCCACCACTTTTCAGATCTCAGTACAAGGTGTCCTCAACAACAAAGACTTTGCCAGAGTTACTGGAGCCAACACTGATTTGAAGGATCATGTTTGTCATCTGGTCGATATCGATGAGGAGCTATATTTGAAACTCCAATATTAATCAGTGCACCCCTAGTTTAAACTCTATTATTTATATATGGTGAAGTTTGATAGGTTTTCATTTTTTTCCAGATGCCCATACCAGTATCTAGCCTGCCTGATGTTCATCCAAAAGAGTGGTACAACAATAACTCACAACAATAAAAAATATGTAGTTTTAGTCCCCTAAAGGTGACACCCAGGAGGATTATAGCTTCCCTCTCTGTCTGTCTGTATATGTACATAACGTGCGTAACACCAAAGTTTGTCAGCGCTCTAGTGGCTTCATTCATTGAAGGTAAGTGATCAAACTTTTGTTATGTACATGACATTACTGGTCTTTAGAAATCATATTAGTTTAATTAAGTTGGTTTATGATTTAAAGAAAGATAATTCAAATTCCGGATATTTTTATGTTTTCTAATTTTGTTATATTAGTTTATACCTGATCCGGATTCTCCGAATCCGTTTTGCGAGTTAGTTGGAAAGAAGAATAAAAGATGGAAGCTGTTTACAAAGGTTCTCCTGTTTTATAGTACATTTTAGATAATTCCCTCACAGCCAAGCATAAACATTACATGGTGGAGAATCCTCAGGTCATCTTAAGCGAATATGTAAGGTAAATGTAGGTTAAGGACAAGTGTATCGTTTTCACCGACTCGAGATTTGCCGGTGCTCGTTTGGGCGAGTTGACTCTAAAAGTTTCCCGGCGTTCGACGCTTGGGGACCACGCACGATTTTTAGCCCACCATCATCAGATGGTGGGCTATTCAAATCGCCCTGCGTCCGTGGTCCGTCGTCCGTCCGTAAACAATTCTCGTTATCGCTAATCCTCAGGAAGTACTGAAGGGATCTTTCTCAAATTTCATATGTGGGTTCCCCTTGGTGCCTAGTTATGCATATTGCATTTTAAGACCAATCGGAAAACAACATGGCCGACAGGCAGCCATCTTGGATTTTGACAATTGAAGTTTGTTACCGCTATTTCTGAGAAAGTACTGAAGGGATCTTTCTCAAATTTCATATGTAGGCTCCCCTTGGTACCTAGTTATGCATATTGCATTTTGAGACCAATCAGAAAACAACATGGCCGACAGGCAGCCATCTTGGATTTTGATAATTGAAGTTTGTTATCGCTATTTCTGAGAAAGTACTGAAGGGATCTTTTTCAAATTTCACATGTAGGTTCCCCTTGGTGCCTAGTTATGCATATTGCATTTTGAGACAAATCGAAAAACAACATGGCCGACAGGCAGCCATCTTGGATTTTGACAATTGAAGTTTGTTATCGCTATTTCTGAGAAAGTACTAAAGGGATCTTTCTCAAATTTCATATGTAGGCTCCCCTTGGTGCCTAGTTATGCATATTGCATTTTGAGACAAATCGGAAAACAACATGGCCGACAGGCAGCCATCTTGGATTTTGATAATTGAAGTTTGTTATCGCTATTTCTGAGAAAGTACTAAAGGGATCTTTCTCAAATTTCTTATGTAGGTTCCCCTTGGTGCCTAGTTATGCATATTGCATTTTGAGACCTATCGGAAAACCACATGGCCAACAGGCGGCCATCTTGGATTTTGACAATTGAAGTTTGTTATCGCTATTTCTGAGAAAGTACTGAAGGTATCTTTCTCAAATTTCATATGTAGGTTCCCCTTGGTGCCTAGTTATGCATATTGCATTTTGAGACAAATCGGAAAACAACATGGCCGACAGGCAGCCATCTTGGATTTTGACAATTGAAGTTTGTTATCACTATTTCTGAGAAAGTACTAAAGGGATCTTTCTCAAATTTCATATGTAGGCTCCCCTTCGTGCCTAGTTATGCATATTGCATTTTGAGACCAATCGGAAAACAACATGGCCGACAGGCAGCCATCTTGGATTTTGATAATTGAAGTTTGTTATCGCTATTTCTGAGAAAGAACTGAAGGGATCTTTCTCAAATTTCATATGTAGGTTCCACTTGGTGCCTAGTTATGCATATTGCATTTTGAGACCTATCGGAAAACAACATGGCCAACAGGCGGCCATCTTGGATTTTGACAATTGAAGTTTGTTATCGCTATTTCTAAGAAAGTGCTGAAGGGATCTTTCTCAAATTTCATATGTAGGTTCCCCTTGGTGCCTAGTTATGCATATTGGATTTTGAGACCAATCGGAAAACAACATGGCCGACAGGCAGCCATCTTGGATTTTGACATTTGAAGTTTGTTATCACTATTTTTCAGAAAGTGCTGAAGGGATCTTTCTCAAACATTTTTGTAAGTTCCCCTTGGTCTGTAGTTCTGCATATTGCATCTTGGGACCAATAGGAAAACAACATGGCCGACAGGCAACCATCTTGGATTTTGACAATTGAAGTTTGTTATCGCTATTTATCAGAAATTGCTGAAGGGATCTTTCTGAAATTTCATTTGTAGGTTCCCCTTGGTGCCTAGTTATGCATATTGGATTTTGAGACCAATCAGAAAACAACATGGCCGACAGGCAGCCATCTTGGATTTTGACATTTGAAGTTTGTTATCACTATTTTTCAGAAAGTACTGAAGGGATCTTTCTCAAACATTTTTAGCCCACCATCATCAGATGGTGGGCTATTCAAATCGCCCTGCGTCCGTGGTCAGTCGTCCGTCCCTCCGTCCGTCCCTCCGTCCGTCCGTCCGTCCCGTCCGTCCCTCCGTCCCTCCGTCCGTAAACAATTCTTGTTATCGCTATTTCTCAGAAAGTACTGAAGGGATCTTTCTCAAATTTCATATTTAGGTTCCCCTTGGTGCCTAGTTATGCATATTGCATTTTGAGACCAATCTGAAAACAACATGGCCGACAGGCAGCCATCTTGGATTTTGACAATTGAAGTTTGTTATCGCTATTTCTCAGAAACTAATGAGGGGATCTTTCTGAAATTTCATATGTAGGTTCCCCTTGGTGCCTAGTTATGCATATTGCATTTTGAGACCAATCTGAAAACAACATGGCCGACAGGCAGCCATCTTGGATTTTGACAATTGAAGTTTGTTATCGCTATTTCTCAGAAACTAATAAAGGGATCTTTCTGAAATTTCATATATAGGTCCCCCTCAGTGCCTAGTTATGCATATTGTATTTTGAGACTAATCGGAAAACAACATGGCCGACAGGCAGCCATCTTGGATTTTGACAATTGAAGTTTGTTATCGCTATTTCTGAGAAAGCACTGAAGGGATCTTTCTCAAATTTCAAAAAAAGGTTCCTCTTGGTGCCTAGTTATGCATATTGCATTTTGAGACCAATTGGAAAACAACATGGCCGACAGGCAGCCATCTTGGATTTTGACAATTGAAGTTTGTTATAGCTATTTCTCAGAAACTTATGAAGGGATCTTTCTGAAATTTCATATAAAGGTTCCTCTTGGTGCCTAGTTATGCATATTGCATTTTGAGACCAATTGGAAAACAACATGGCCGACAGGCAGCCATCTTAGATTTTGACAATTGAAGTTTGTTATAGCTATTTCTCAGAAACTTATGAAGGGATCTTTCTGAAATTTCATATGTAGGTTTCCCTCGGTACCTAGTTATGCATATTGCATTTTGAGACTAATCTGAAAACAACATGGCCGACAGGCAGCCATCTTGGATTTTGACAATTGAAGTTTGTTATAGCTATTTCTCAGAAACTTATGAAGGGATCTTTCTGAAATTTCAATTGTAGCTTTGCCTCAGCGCCTAGTTATGCATATTGCATTTTGAGACTATTCGGAAAACAACATGGCCAACAGGCGGCCATCTTGGATTTTGACAATTGAAGATTGTTATCGCTATTTATCAGAAATTGCTGAAAGGATCTTTCTGAATTTCATTTGTAGGTTGCCCTCTGTGTCTAGTTATGCATATTGGATTTTGAGACCAGTCAGAAAACAACCTGGCTGACAGGCAGCCATCTTGTATTTTGAAAATTGAAGTTTGTTATCGCTATTGTACAGAAGGTACTGAAGGGATTTTTCTCAAATTTCATATGTAGGTTCCCCTTGGTCCCTGGTATTGCATTTTGGGACCAATCGGAAAACAACATGGCCGACAGACAGCCATTATTGCTAAATCTTAAATTTTATATATAGGTTGCCCTTGTTTGAAAAGTACTAGAGGGCTGTTTCTGAATTTACACAGATTAGTAAGACTTAGAGGAAGGGAAAAGTAGAGAAAAGATCAATCTGACATGGAACCTATAAAGATCATTCAATGGTGGGCGCCAAGATCCCTCTGGGATCTCTTGTTACGGGATTTTGACCACTCTGGATATGAACTATATGTTGTATGTGCAATATTGGGGATTATTCAGACAACAACAAAAATACTAAATACAACAACATCATTTTGACAATTTTGGACATTGAACGTGAAATTCTAAATCGTAATCCTACTGCTCGCGTATTATTTGGCACCATTCCTCCAAAAGATCTCCCAAAACTCGATCAGAAAGTATCCTCATAAATCATGTTTGACTCCATCAGCAGTATGTGTAAGATATCAAAAGCAATTTGAGGACTTTGTCATGAAATTGAACACTTTCATTTGTAATTTTAATAACACACACACAAGATCACACTTGGCCCTCCATACAGATCTTCGCATCCACAGATCACGTGGGAGGATTTCACAATTTTTCTTACTTTAAACTGTATGATGGCCTACACCCACGCCGCAGCCTGTTAACAGTATGGCAGGAGAAAAAAGTCCATGTGTGTCAGGGGCTAGTTCAATAAATTAACATTTTGTGTTGTGTTTACTTAATTAAGAGCTGACTAGTAATTTTCATATATATATTGTCGAAAGCCCACCGGCCGACATTCTTGTACTAATTATTCATTTATTGACATTATTGAATTTGTTCTTTGTGGACATTTGTCGAAAGCCCACCGGCCGACATATATTGATTATTTTGTGGACATTTGTCGAAAGCCCACCGGCCGACTTATATATTGTGTTTATTTTGTGTCGAAAGCCCACCGGCCGACTGACATATTGTGATTATTTTGTGTCGAAAGCACACCGGCCGACATTCTCATGCTGGGTATTGCCATAACATTATTGTTATAGTCTGTCGAAAGCCCACAGGCCGACAAAGTGCACTATATCATGCTATGAATGTAACACCAGTGAGAGTGGCTGCGGACCCTGATGAAACATCTTTACAAATTCTTTCGGATAGCTTTTTGCAACTGAACACAAACTTTGTTACACCCTGTTATAATCAACACCAACCAACTATACATGAAAGTACTCCAATACCACTTTTAAACTTGGAATATGATATTACTTTTCCAAGCCTTCCAGAATTTTCTCTAGATTCACTACAGCATGATTTAGAGTCATGTACAGATTCTACTGTAGAGTTTTCTATAGATTCATTGAATGTTAGGTCAGGTGATCATTTTACCACTGAGATTGTCACCACCAACACTTCATCAATAACAAATTCAGTAGAGACATCAATTAAGACCATACCTTCAGAACATTTAGAAGTTAATTTGCCTGTGGACATTTGTGAAATGGCTAAATCAATTAGTTGTCAAAAATTTTCGGGGTACCCACATGAAAATGGAGATAAATTTATAAATGAATTTAATTCATATGCAACTTTAACACCTTCCCGTTCGCATCGGTACTATCGTACCGATGACTTTTATAACGTCATCCATTAATTTCAAACGCATTAAAATGCCCTTTATATGCATCTCAGAAATGAAAAGTAGATATCAATGGAACAAGTGATTTCTCTATTTTATAGTCATATAAATTTTATTATAATTAGTTAAAGGTTAAACAGAACCACACAGTTTTTGTTGGAAAAACGTCAGTTAAGAAACTGCAGAAAACGGCGTGAAATTTCTTCACGTTTTCTGTAAATAAACTACTCAAAGTCAAAAACGAAAAACTCTTGGTGTTAAAAGGATTATACCAATAAAAAGCGGAGATCCCAAAAAGAACTTGGATGTTTTCTTTTCTCTTTATCATCTTTTTTAAGGAAACCAAGTGAGGACAAATATCATACCTCGTTTTTTTTAACATAAACGTTACAATATTTTTTGTTCGGCGGGGGGAAAAGGATATCTGTATGCATCATATTTTTTAAATCATACAATATCTAAATCACTACGTTAATTTCCTTTATAAATCAGTTTTTGTTTTGAAAATTGGTGCAGCAGAAATGGAATTATGGTGAATTTAGCTGACCCTACTCAAAGCGAAAAAACGAGAAGCTTAAACAAATCGTGACGTTTGATTTTTTTTTTAATCGTAACGTTATGAAGTGAATTGCATAGACAGTCAGTGGTGCTAAAATCAAAATCCTACATCGCTAGTTTTAAAATTGGCTGAAATTTATACGAAATAAACTCGTAAAGCGACTTGTGTTTCGCTTTCTTCGGGTGATGTTCTAAAAATAGAATCGGTATATTATGGGATGCTGACAGCGACATCTAACCAGACATGGACGCTCCAAACGCTATGGCCGTGGAAGTTCCAAGTGGTGAAAACTATGGTAATTATCAACCCCAAATCCACGTTTTATTATTGAAAATCTTGTCTTAATCAAATTATCATATTAAGTTTCTACTCGTGGCTCGTGTTTTCTGGTGATGATAGATTTTGAGTAATAGGGCTAGCTAGAGTGCAGTCCCTTGAATAGCTAGCGTCCTTATAGCTACACATCCTGAAATAGGCCTGCACAACGATATTGTGTGCAATTTTTGATGTAAAACTAAATCAATAGAAAAACGATGTGGACCACATTGATACATATAATATTTTCCCGACGAGGCCTGTGTGATTATTTAGTTTTTCAAAATAAATTCGATATTTTCTTCAATGTAACGTTTGTACAATATGTGAATCGACAGTTGCCGAGTTGGGCGAATTTGACTAACCTAGATCTACATTCTTTAGATCAGCTATCTGGTCTAATGCACAGAACAGCACGTGCACGTCACAAATTAACAGGTGCTCGTTGTTTTTAATATAGTCAGGACTATGGCTCTAACTCTCGATGATAATGTCAAATCGTCAATTTATTATTGATAACGAGTTTAATTAGTGTCCGCTATTACCTTTCAGCCTTTAAATGGTACCGTGGATGAGGAAAACATGTCAATAAATGTATCGGGACATTAGGCTACTTTTAATTACCTTACATACTGAAGGTGATGTTTAGAAAATAATAATAAAAGTAATATCTTTAATATTTGCATATTAAAACTAGACTGAAAAAAAAATCTTCATGTGATGTTTTCATAAATATACATTGATGTACATTGAATCTAGTATGTAAGTATCAGACTGCAAGTTCAAGTAAACTGAAATAAAAAATAAATATGTGCAAATAGCATGAGAATTCATGAAAAAATATGGTAAGACTTTATTTACTTGCAAAATGTTCAGTGAAATTTTTAAACATCACAATTTAATTATATATATTGTAGTAAAAGCATATAGATACAGCTCGTGATCAGAAGGAGTTGAGCTAGAATTCAGAAGGTCCTGGATTCAACATCCATGTTATGTGTAATAATTGTGTACTAGCTGTAATGGTGGGAGAGGGCCTTGTAAATTGTTTCAATAAACATTGTCAAATCCAATCAAGGTCTTGTCAGTACTTTAAATAGGTTTGAATGAACCACACCCATTCTGTCTGTCAAATTTTCATCACTTTTTTTTTTTTTACAGATTTTGATGGCTATTTTGAGCCATATGAAGGCTTTGACCTAGGAATGTCAGAGGAAGAAGAGGACTTTCTTGATGACATTATGACTGATCCTGATTATGTGCAGTTAGATGATGACCATATTGAAAGGTATGCAGCTATAAATGATTTACGCATTTGAGATTCAGCAAATATAGTGTAGAATTTTAATATCTATGGCCATCAACACTCAGGATATGTATGACATAATAAAAATCATTTTCAAAATGAAAACCTTTTTTAATTTGCATATTTAATATTCTTAGTATATGTTTTGAATCTCAAAACAAAGAAAATTAGAACTGTATGTGAAATATTCAATAGTTTCATTATAATTTTCTCAGTGCTGACTCCCAGGATTCAAGTTTTATGGGATCTCAGGAACCGCTTGGTAGCATCTGTTGGCAGGATGAGACGGTAGATGATGAACAGTGCCCTGACAACAAACAAACCCAATTTACACCCAATCTACCACCAGGGGTAAATACAGGGAGACTGAGAAAGTGTGTACAATGTTGAGCTTTATGATTTATCAAAGTTTTAGATAAGTTTTATAAGGGGCTATAATATGCCTTTCATTGTCTGTATTTCATTCCACCTGTTTGTCCAGACGAATTAGTTTCAATGGATTTGAATGAAAAAGTTTGGTATTTAGATAGCTTAAAATGTTATATGTATAGATCTGTTTTACTAAAAATACACATTCAGCAAAGTATTTCAAGATAAGATTTTGTTAGTTGGGGATATGCTTGTTTATGATTTAATAGTTAAATCTATGGAATATACCATATTGTGAAATGAACAACATTTTAAACAGTAAATAAGCATGACAGAGTAAACATTTATGTTATTTAACTTTAACAGGATTTTCTATTCATCCAACTGATACTTTATTCTACTACATGCATGCATAAGTGTTGCTTACATATATCTTTACATAGCAATATAATTTCTTAAAAAAGTATGACTGCATCTAAACCCTCATATTAAAAACAATGCATCAGGTCTGTATTTTGGTATTAACAGTATTTGAAATTCATGTTTCAGGAATTCCCTTAAGACTAAAACACCTATGGATTTCTTGAGGTTATTTCTAACATCACAGCTAATAACAACCCTGTGCATTGCAACCAATCACTTTGCTGAGTCTCTTGTTAATAAAGGCAAATTCACCTCCTATGCCCAGCCGGATGGAACTTGGTGCAGAGTGACAGAGGAAGAAATGTATAAGTAAGTATTACACCTGATGTATAACCATGCATGTATAGCAAAATTTCAGATTTAAAAGTACACATCAATTGTTGTCGAACAATTTCATGATAAATTTAGAATGATTATAATTCTTCAATGTCTTGAAATTAAAACACTTGACCAACAGTGTGTGTAATTAAACAATATTATAATTTTGCCTGTTTTTTACAAAATGTTTATAGCTGACTAACTTTGTGTTCCTTTTGTCCTAGGTTTATAGGTATTATCATATACATGTCCTTCACAAAGATGTCCACTATGGATAGATATTGGGCCTCAAACTACTTGTATCGTTTCAATCCTGTGCCCCTCCTACTTCCAAAGAGACGTTTCCAGTCCATCCTGGCGTTCCTACAGATAGCACCTCCAGCAGACATTGATAAAAGTAAATATACAAATTTGCATAATATACTACCACTGTTTAATAGATGTTATTCAAACTAACCGATCTAAATTACATTTATTAGTACCATGTTATATCTTTGAAAAAATTCATGCTAACTGCACAATTTTGAGAAGAATAGTATTGTTTCAACTTTGTCAGTCTGTCCTTCTGTCTCATGTCAATCTATCCCAGTACATAAGATTGGATCACACAACTTGGCCACATGAAAAAACATTTGGCCATTCAAAGATTACTAAAAACACTGGGACTCACAATGCCTTTTCTGCAAGTTTAAAAAATTGTGTCTGGAGTAATGGTTTACCTTAATTTACAAAACCCATAAATTCCTGCATTTGTCTTATGTTGTTTTTTTTTTTAAATCTTTTCTTGCAGGTGACAAACTCACTCGAATTACACCCCTTCTAGATCATGTCAACGCAGTATCCCAGGAATTGTTCCAACCCTTTCGTCAAATAGCAGTAGATGAGAGAATGGTTGCTTCAAGACACAGATTTTCTGGAATACGCCAGTTTATAAAAGATAAACCTGTGATGTTTGGCTTAAAGTTGTGGATACTTGCTGATACTCAAACTGGATATACCTATAATTTTTATGTGTATTTAGGTAAAAAACGGTCAGAAATTATTGACAAGGGAAAGGGTTTAGCTTACAATGTTGTTTTCAAACTTATATCTCCTCTGTTGAATCAAGGCTATCACTTATTTGTAGATAATTTTTATACATCATTGAATTTGATTAAAGACTTGCTAGCCAAATCCACCTATCTCATAGGTGCGGTACACAAAAACAGTACAGCAATGCCACTGTGTTTCAAAACATCTGTTGATCAGTGGGAAAAAGCTACAAGTAGAGGCGATTTCAGATGGCATAGACAAGATGGATATGTAACTGTACAGTGGAAAGATTGTAGAACTGTTACGATTGTGTCTCCAATTCATAAAGGCTCAGATGTTACATCATGTGTACGTACTGTTAAACATAGAACTGGTTTTAAGAAAACCAATGTGTCACAGCCTGTTGTTGTAAATTCTTATAATCAAGGTATGTTAGGTGTAGATAAGAGTAATCAATATGTCACACAGTTTCTTCATATTTGAGAACTAAATTTCATTGGTGGGAAGTTTTATTTTTTCACTCCATTGACATTATGATTGTTAATGCCTTTGTATTGTATAAGCAATCAGCTAGTAATTTGCCATCTCATTTTGGACAACTTGAATTTAGGGAATGTATTTTCCAATATATATATGATAAATATGGAAAGCAAGAAAAGATAAATGAAAATCAATGTTTACCTGTTGTTACTGATAAGAGAGTAGATTGTGTGATGTGTAATGCTAAAGCTAGTATACAGCGAATTCCTTTGCCAAGCAGGAAAACCTTTATCAAATGTGAACAGTGTAATGTTGGTCTTTGTCTTAACAAAGAAAGAAATTGTTTCAAGTTGTGGCATAATGGAAGTGATGAGAGTGTTAGAGTTCAAGATTGGCATAGGAAGAAAGGTAACTACAGAAAGGTAACTACAGAAAGGTAACTACAGAAAGAGGAAATATGAGGTACATCAATGTTAAACATATACAGAATTTACTGATGCAGTTGTTTTCCCTATAGGAGCAATCTGTATGTTCATTTTCTGAAATTGGAAAATATTTTTCAAAAGTTTATTACAAATGGAAATCTCAAAAATGTTACTTGAGTTTCTTAGAATATGTTGTTACTAACAAGTCATGATAGAATTGCAACTGTATTTCATAAAAAAGGTGATCATCTCTTTTCATTAAATAATAACTCACCAATACTTTATTATGGGTAGCAACATATTGTTTTAAAATCTAATTCAGTTTTCAACAAGGACAAGATAAATTAAGGAGTTGATAAGTAATTAGTTGACTTTGTTGAAAGGAGCTTATAAGAGAGGTGGTTACACCAAGAACATGTCTGTAATAAAATAATGGATTATCTCCCTTGTTTTGTGCACTTCGGTATGATAACTCCATATACATAGGTACATAACTTTATCATTCAATTTTTATTTACTTTTTCCAAAATAATGTATTTGGTCCATCAATGAAAAAAAAACTTATAAATCCAATTTTTATTTCAAACTGCTTATTTCAATGCTTAATGCACATCAAACTTTCAGCAATGCTTAATGCACATGAAGACCCCCCCGAAGACCCCCCCCCCCCCCCCCCCCCCCCAAACCTCTAAATGGTTTCAAAGCAGTGTATATTTTAAGATGTTCAGCCTTTTGCTGTGCGGAATGTAACAACGAAACTGTTTCTCTATGTAATATATTGATTCAACAGATAAATTTCATTAAAAATGTTGGATGATACATAATGATGCTATGAAAATCTGTATTTTGTTGTTTTTTAGCCCACCATCATCAGATGGTGGGCTATTCAAATCGCCCTGCGTCCGTGGTCCGTCGTCCGTCCGTCCGTCCGTCCGTCCGTCCCTCCGTCCGTCCGTCCGTCCCTCCGTCCGTCCGTAAACAATTCTTGTTATCGCTATTTCTCAGAAAGTACTGAAGGGATCTTTCTCAAACTTCATATGTAGGTTCCCCTTGGTGCCTAGTTATGCATATTGCATTTTGAGACCAATCAGAAAACAACATGGCCGACAGGCAGCCATCTTGGATTTTGACAATTGAAGTTTGTTATCGCTAATTCTCAGAAAGCACTGAAGGGATCTTTCTCAAATTTCATATGTAGGTTCCTCTTGGTGCCTAGTTATGCATATTGCATTTTGAGACCAGTCGGAAAACAACATGGCCGACAGGCAGCCATCTTGGATTTCGACAATTGAAGTTTGTTATCGCTAATTCTCAGAAAGCACTGAAGAGATCTTTCTCAAATTTCATATGTAGGTTCCTCTTGGTGCCTAGTTATGCATATTACATTTTGAGACCAATCGGAAAACAACATGGCCGACAGGCAGCCATCTTGGATTTTGACAATTGAAGTTTGTTATCGCTATTTCTCAGAAAGTACTGAAAGGATCTTTCTCAAATTTCATATGTAGGTTCCCCTTGATGCTTGGTTATGCATATTGCATTTTGAGACTAATCGGAAAACAACATGGCCGACAGGCAGCCATCTTGGATTTTGACAATTGAAGTTTGTTATCGCTATTTCTAAGAAACTAATGAAGGGATCTTCCTGAAATTTCATATGTTGGTTCACCTAGGTGTCTTGTTATGCATATTGCATTTTGAGACGAATCGGAAAACAACATGGCCAACAGGCAGCCATCTTGGATTTCGAAAATTGAAACTTGTTATCGCTATTTCTAAGAAACTAATGAAGGGATCTTCCTGAAATTTCATATGTAGGTTCCCCCAGGTGCCTAGTTATGCATATTGCATTTTGAGACCAATCGGAAAACAACATGGCCAACAGGCAGCCATCTTGGATTTTGACAATTGAAGTTTGTTATCGCTATTTCTCAGAAAGTACTGAAGGAATCTTTCTCAAATTCCATATATAGGTTCCCCTTGGTGCCTAAATCTTAAATTTTATATATAGGTTTCCCTTGTTTGAAAAGTACTAGAGGTTTTTCTGAATTTACACAGATTAGTAAGACTTAGAAGAAGAGAAAAGTAGAGAAAAGATCAATCTGACATGGAACCTATAAAGAACATTCAATGGTGGGCGCCAAGATCCCTCTGGTTCCATATAGATTCACTGTGCAAAACCTTTCACCAAAAGTTTATTTCAGACTTTTGCCAAGTCATCTGATGAAACTATCTTCATATATGTCTGTAGCTTAAAATTCAATATCCATTAAGCCTTCATGATGTTTTTATATGTGTGAAAAAATAAGTCAAACATCAAAAATCACATTTTTTTTCATTAAAAAATGTGACCTGTGTGATCTTTGACCTTTGACCTTTTCTAGTTGAAAGGTCATAGATGAAAAATATCGAAAGGAAAATGAACTTTGAGTAATACCCTATCCTGGGATATATAACACTCGATATACATGGAAGATTAAAATTATGAAAAAATAGAAAACTTGTTCATTTTACCTACAAAAACCCTCAAAAACCTCCGAACAGGAAGGTGTTAATCAATGTGGACTCTGTAAATACATCAAGGAAAATAGCAGCATTTCACCTACATCTGCAGGGACCTGCCTTGACCTGGTTTAATACATTAGACAGTGCCCACAAACAATCATGGGACAATCTTTTGGGTGCGTTCAAAGAGAGATTCCTGACACTAGATTGGCAGAGCCCACGCATGATGGTGGAGAGCACCAACTTTCAGGGACTGTCTCTTATTTCTGGCCAGCCTTTGGTGGACTTTTACTGTCAAGTCCTTGAAAAAGGTAACTTGATTGGAAAACCCGATTTTGAAGTGCTCTCCAAATTTATAAGTGGCTTGCCCCATGAGCTTGCCTTCTTTGTTCGTGCAGGATGTCCACGCAACATTGATGCAGTCCTGTCATTGGCGAAGATGGGTGAAACCTGTGGGTACAGGAAACATGATGTCCCTTCATCACCCACCGAAAAAATATGTGCTGCGGTCAAACCCAGGGATGATGACATCAATGATCTCAAAACCCAGGTACAAGCATTAACAGACTTGGTCAAAGACCTTGCTGTTGGCCAAGCCAAAGGTACAGGAACAACATCATACAGGCCCAGACAGTCGCAGCACAAAACATCCTTTCAGCAACAACCCTGGCAAAATCAAGCACCACACCAGAGTCAAGCACATCAGGGTCAAAATCAAGCACATCGGGGTCAACATCAAGCACATCAGGGTCAACATCAAGTACATAGGGGTCAACATCAAGCACATCCGGGTCAACATCAACCAAATCAGGGTCAACATCAAGCACACTAGGGTCAACATCTACCACACCAGAGAAGAGTTGAGTGTTTTGCTTGTTATGGTGAAGGTCACACCAAACGGACATGTTACTGGAATGGAGTAGGGGAATCAACACCTTCTCTTCAGTGCCAACTTTGCTTTCAGTATGGACACAGAGCACTTGCCTGCCTTATGTTTGTTAAACAGGGACAGGGAAACCTGCAAGACCTGACGGGAACACACCCCAGCCCGCCGGGAACAGCTATGTAAATCGTTTGGGGTCTGAGAAGAAAAATAGTAACTTTATATACATGCCTGTTACAGTACATACTTTGAAATTAGCAGCCCTCATCGACTCGGGGAGTTCAATCAACGTTGTAAGCAACAAACTCTTTGAGGCTCTTCCAAATCATGCTAAATTTAATTTTCAACCAACACGTGATGACAAAATTGTTTTGGCAAACAACCAATCAGTGTCAATCTTCGGTACTGTAATCCTCAAGATACAAGTACAAAACAGGGTACATAATGTGCTTGCTCATATCTTGCCACATACTTCACATCCGTTGATTCTGGGATCTTGCTATTTAAGAGAAAAAGGTGTTATTCTCAACTTTGCGGACAATTCATATAGCTTTCCATCAACACGTGTGAGATGCATGGAGCGTACCATCATCCAGCCAAATTCTGAAGTAGTAATATGGGGACAGTTACCAGTCCAAGCCTTATATGGATGTCAAGGAATGTGTACTAGTAGCTCATACAGTGTTCACAATCACCTTCTTGTAGCCAAGACCCTTGTTACAGTTTCACAACAGAACACTGTTCCAGTAAAGCTTTTGAACCCAACATCATCGCCTATCACTATTTTTAAGGGCAAGCCAATCGCACATTTTGACCACTTTTCTTCTGAGGATGAAGTTTCCGATGTCGATGACAAAGTTGTGCAAAACATTCAACTTTCAACATCATCGACTGATACAGATACTCAATGTAATTATTCCGAGGCCAGGTTTCAAGAAAATTTTAATCTTTCGGACCATCTGTCATCAATACAAAAGGAACAGATGAGAACATTGCTATCAAACCACAAGGATTTGTTTGTGACTTCAGACAATCCTGGATTAGGTTTCACCAAGTTTGTTCAACACAAGATTCTTTTGAAACCGGATGTAAAACCTAAACACCAAAGACCATATCGGCTACCTCCTGATAAGCGAGAAGTTCTTCGTCATCAGTTGGATGAACTCCTTGAACAAGGGATCATTATTCCAGTCAGCGAGACTGAAGAAATTATCATCACAAGTCCTGTTGTGTTGGTCACTAAGAGAGCACAGACAAGTCAGCCAAAGCAGACAATCACAAGACAGTCTAGTTTATCTCAATTCAGGTTTTGTGTTGACTTTCGTTATTTAAATTCTCAAACGCAGCCATTTCAATACGAGATTCCGAATCTACAAGAACTAACTGAGTCGTTCTCAAATCAAACTCCTCGATACTTTACTTCAATAGATTTGAGTTCAGGATTTTTTCAAATGCCTATTGACGTTGACAGTTCTAAATATACAGCTTTCAATACATGTTTTGGAACCTTCAAGTTTCATCGCCTTCCCATGGGTCTCAGTTCAGCACCGAGTACATTTCAATTACTCATGGATAAAGTACTGAGGGGATTAACATTTAAGTCATGTTTATGTTATCTTGATGACATTTTGATAACATCTGCAACCTTTGATCAACATTTGAAGGACATATCAGAGGTATTTCAGAGACTTCAGTCTTCAGGACTCAAATTAGGACCAAGGAAATGTTCCTTTGCAGAAGACTCTTGTGTGTTTCTAGGTCACCACCTTTCCAAGGACGGGATTTCACCACCTCCAGAAAGAGTTCAAGCAATCAGAGATCTCCCTACACCGACGGACCTCAAAGGGTTGCGTAGACTTCTAGGCATGTTCAATTGGTTTCGGAAATTCATTCCGCAATATAGCTCTGTTGCTGAACCTTTACTTCGCCTGACCAGGAAGGGGATCTCTTTCCGGTGGACAGCATTACAAGAAGAGGCATTGCAACGGTTGAAGGACTTACTAGTACATTCTGAACTACTCGCCTTTCCAAACTATGATATCCCTTTCCATCTGGCAGTTGATACATCTTCACATGGCATTGGATACATGTTGTACCAGTGTTATCCCAGTGAGTCCGGAAATAAATCGGATGTCGTACAACGTGTTGTACGTTTTGGTTCCAAATCACTGAGTCCATATCAGCGTTCGTACGGTCCTACAAAGCTAGAACTTTTAGGAATGGTTACGGCAGTATTAGATTGCAAGTCCTATGTCCAAGGTCGTTACTTCTTTGTTGAATGTGACCATCAGGCTTTGCGGCCTCTGTTTCAGAAACAGATGAGAGGAGCCATATATGAAAGATGGGTCGCCATTCTCCAACAGTTCAACTTCAAGCTAGAGTATAAGCCAGCGGCTGAAATGATTGTACCAGATGCATTGTCTCGCTGTATTGAGCACAACCCACGTGATCCCATTCAAAACCCTGTTGAGGACGATCCTTTCTTTCCGTATGCAGAGGACAACACAGGACATATTCAACTACCTGGAGGACATCATCTTAAAGATCTTGTCGGAGTTTCATCATCTGATTTCCACTCGCTTGACGAGGTGAACAATATTCGGTCTATTCAACCTCATTTACAGGTTCCTGTTGTTCACTCTAAGTCTGGTAACGTTCCTTCTCATGATGAGGATGACGGATATGACGGTGATTCCGAAGACAAACATCATGCTCGGAGTAACAGAAGGCGAAAGACTCGTCACATCAGACATCCTTCGTTTTTACGGAAGGATCCCGTGTTTTATGGTTCAGAGGACAAATCTGAGATTAGAGGCCACACTCACAATGACAAGAACAAAATTTCTGTTCCGGTTGACAGTCAAACAGGAAAAATGAAGAAGCAGATTGATTGTGAGTTTAGCAAGAAAGATTCAACATCAGAAATAATATCTACTTCTGAAGACAATATATTCATGGCAACTACTCAGAACCCATCTGTTGAGCCCACCGGCCACAGTTCAAATGATCGAAATCATGAAGCTTCTAAACAAGCCACCGTCGCCCCGGAAACTTACAAGAATGAAAACAGCGAAGTTCCTACTCGACCTATATCTGCTCCAAGGCCAAAACGAACTGTCCGCAAACCAGTTAGATTTCGTGATGTGGACCACATCAACCCGTCCGACGTCTCGTGTACCAGTAGTGCCTCTGGAAAGGTACAGAGAATTTTGGCTAAGAGACAGAATGGTAGAACTTTTGAGTACCTTGTACATATGAAGGGAGAACCAGCGCAGAACGCAATTTGGCTTCCTTTGCGTGACTTGGCTAGCAATGCTAGGCAAGGACTTAAGCGACGCCCTCCGCCGCTCATTTAGAAATATACAGATTACCTGATAATCAGTATTATCAACATTCTTAACTGAACAATACATGTACGAGTTACGTTTGATACATACATTTTGTAATACATGTTTACATAATCATGTTGTATGTTGTGCATAATGACATACTGTTGAACTAGTATTTTGACTATAAATATATATTTCATGTTTAATTAGTATTTGAATATCATCATATATTTCATTCATCTTATTATTGATGAATGTTTGGAAAATATTATATTTCTACTAGCCATGGTTGTTATGATAGTATTTTGATGTCGAATTTTGTCGCACAAAAGTTGAGTTGTATTACTATACTAGTCATACTAGATTTTCTAGTCAGGGCATAGTTTGTATTTGTATTATCACACTAGGGATACTAGATTTTTGTATTACTATACTAGTCATACTAGATTCTCTAGTCAGGACATAGTTTGTATTTGTATTATCACTAGTGAAACTAGATTTTTGTATTACTATACTAGTCATACTAGATTTTCTAGTTAGGACCTAGTCAAACTATTTTCAGGTCATAGTAAAAGTCCTGCTTTGTTGATTTTGTCTGTCATTTATCTTCTTACATATCTTGTAGCACATCCTGTTGATATTATTCACAGAGTTGCAAGTACTCATGTATTGTTAGTATTTGGCAAAGCAATATGCTTAATTTTGTTTAGGTAGCACATTTTCTGTTGATTATATTCACAGAGCTACTAACAATCATTTACTCATAGATTTTTGGATTTTGAATTTAATTTGATTATCTTGTTTCTAAAACTGTACACCAGTATATTCCTATATTGAACTTTGAATAATTCAAATATTTGCTAATAAGTAATACTCTACTTATCATTGTCGAACTGGTTCATTTGAATGGATTTATATTACAAGATGTTTGTGATATGATAATATTTTGTATAGCATTGTACTCTGTAATTCTAATTTTTGATTGAAGATTGAATTCCTATGTTTATTGTCATTAGGTTAGGGTGTGATTTCTTATGACCAGTGTATAAATTCACAGGGTTCATTTTTTGAAGGGGGGCATGTTATGTACATGACATTACTGGTCTTTAGAAATCATATTAGTTTAATTAAGTTGGTTTATGATTTAAAGAAAGATAATTCAAATTCCGGATATTTTTATGTTTTCTAATTTTGTTATATTAGTTTATACCTGATCCGGATTCTCCGAATCCGTTTTGCGAGTTAGTTGGAAAGAAGAATAAAAGATGGAAGCTGTTTACAAAGGTTCTCCTGTTTTATAGTACATTTTAGATAATTCCCTCACAGCCAAGCATAAACATTACACTTTACACATCTCGGACATTGAAGTTAGAGTTTCAGGGTTGTTGGTTCAAGGTCATAGTTACTATTTTAAGAAAATCCTTGTATCTTTATAAACATATGTCATTGGAATCACAGTCTACAAATTTTATTTTGAAATTGAAGTCTGGAGTTATTTCCCTTTATATGTTTGTCATCACTTAAAATGCTTTGAAAGTGGAAAAATTAAAATTCTCAAATGTTTCAAAATTATTTTTTTTCTAACAATTCCAGAAAAAGATAATCATAAATCTTTTAGAATAATGTTTTTGTTAATTGGTTTAGCAATAGTATTGTTTATAATCGTCACATTCCAATTTCATGATCTTGTGATATGATATTTATTTTCAACAGTGAAACAGAAAACCAATGCCTATCTGAGACCACTTTGAGGAGAATATATGGCACCAGTGTCTCCCACACATCCAGTTCATGTCGTGCAAGACAGATGTATGCCACAAAATGTGAATCCTTAAGGAATCGGATACAGAAGGTAAGAATCTGATCAAACTAGTCCTATTTAATATCCATGGACATTAAAACCAAAATATCTCAATATATGAGTTCTAATTTCAGATAATCATTTGTTGATATTGTAATCATTTTATACATATTTATTCATAACAATTATGATATGAATTTAATAGCAAAATTACAAAGAACTTTTATTGCTTTAAACAGCGTGATATACATTTAATAGGTTCATAATATACTTTTTGTATGTATATGAAACATTTTGATGACATGTTTTGATAAATTTTGATGACATGTTTTGATAAGATTTTTGTACATCTAGGTCATCACTGAGGCAGATAAAATGGTGGCTAGCACAGACTTTGCAGAACACATTTCATCAGCCCAAAAGGAGAGAGACCATTATCGGCAAAAGTGTCATGCTGCTAGTCTACTGTTCCTGTTCCTCCAACTTCAATGGACCTAAACGATGTCCAATACACGTTTCATTATGCTCAAAGTGTACTTCTGCCCAGTCATTGCAGACAGGAAGGAGCTTTCTACTTCAGGTAAAAACCATTTACAGTCTGTTAAAAGGGAGAAGCAGTTGGTAAAACAGGTTACAGGTTACATTTAAAACCATTAAATCTCTGTAGTATTGTATCATATTCAATAAAATATAATTCATTGTACGTTGTACAGCTTTGATTTTTTTTCAGATCGCCATATAAAGCCAATTTATTTGGTGTTTGCAATGATGGTCGGTCCCTGCAAACAAATTATTTGTTTGGCGAGGATCAGTCCATTGGTCAGGGTGGTACTCAGAGCCACTCAGCCAATGCAGTGGTATCTATATGTTGCACAACTTCTTTGAACGCCGTGGGGAAGGGGGAAAAGTGTGTATTTGAATGCAGACAAATGTGGTGGCTAAAATAAGAATTTGGTATGGAATATTTGCTGTTGAGTTAAGAAAAAACACCTTAAACAAGTGTGGCACATCAGTTTAGATTATTTGCCAAGTTGAACTGAATTCATTTTAAAAAGCCAGTAGTGTAAGTTTCTGTTCATCACAAAACTGGTAGTTATGCAAATATAAGGAGCATTTCAAATTCTATCTAAGTAAAGTAAATGCTTCTTTGTACTGAGACAATTATTCAACATTACATATTCATTACGACGTTTTTAAGTACATATTTTGAAGCATTTGAATGTTGAGAACCACTCATCTCTTATGTCTCTAAAATTTTGTAATTGTGATGTCACAATAGTGTTATTATACAGGTGTCTTATTTTTGACATGATAGTAGAAAGCAGGTCAGTAACATTATAAACTTATGACACAAGTTCTTAATACAATGGTTTATACAATGAACCTGTAGTACTAAATTTATTTGTTATGATTCAGGTTGTCACAAGCTATCTGCCATGGAGATTGGCAAATGGATATCATGATGACATCCATTTACATTTCATGAAGCTGTATCATGCCCGTTGTCTTGTTGATGGGATGTTTGGTATTGCCTGAAGGAAAATTCAATGCGGTGATGTGGATAGTTTGTCTGACCTGAAAATGACCATCGTTGCTTCATCCACACATAGCCAGGCTGATGTATATAGTGAGCTGTCACCAAACTCGTGGATCTGGAGAGACTGGAAACAATTTAATTGTTTTGAAGCCTGTGTTTAGCACGGTTCCTGGTAGTGGGAAATATCATCACTTTCACTTTGCTTCCACCACTTCAGGTACATGTACTACTATATTTACATAAATATTTTAATTCGTTACATTTATATAAAGTACTGTGATTTGCATTATCAATTACCTCCATGGGTATTTCCGGTAGATTTATGAGTCTGATTCTTATGATGTATTGGTATGTGGGGCATGTAGTTGTGATTCACAGTGTTTGATTTTTTTATCCAGTTCAAAAACAAAATGGTTTTGTACTGGATTCTTTATCATTTTTATGTGTATCCCTTTTAAAATTAAATTTGATTATAACACGGCATTGCTGTTTCTTTCAGGAATGGTTAGAGTAAAGAAAAGTGTTGATTGGGAGACAACTGCAGTGAGGCTTGTGAAGATTATTACACAGGGTTTGCCAGTGAGACTGGAGGCAAAGGCTTTTTCAGCAGAACATGCCTGGTACCTGTACAAAAACATCAGGCCTTTTGTAAAGGATCCATCTAAAGTCCTTCTATGTCCTCTCCACACCGTCCCAGAGCCCACCTCTAGACCCACCCACACAGAAGAGTGAACTGAAAGTTGAGATAAAATAACTATTATAAATCTTAAGTCTTATTCTTGATTAAAACTTAATACTGTGCATAATGCTTTCATTTTACATCATAAAATGAGCATTGTTTGCTGAGATATAGTTGGATACAATTTCAAAATTTGTGTTTTAACTTTTTACACTACATGTAATTACGTGTAACAATATAATCCTGATGGAGTCCAGTTTAAACAGAGTTCACTTTTCAATATGTTATACCGTATAAAATCATTGTTTTTTTATGCAAGGGAAGTGACTGATTGTTTTTATATGCAAGAGTTTTTAGCTCACCTGAGCCAAAGGTTCATGTGAGCTTTTGCTATGGGGTATCGTCTGGCGTCGGTCGGGCGGCGTGCTTTATCCGTTAACTTTTTTTATCCGAGAGTGTTGAAATTCGCATTGAATGATTAGTTAGAAAGTCCTGACTAGATATTTGTATGAATTAAGTGAAAATAAAATTCAAGATGGCTGCCATGATCGCCATCTTTGAAATTATATTTTTCCTTATAACTCCAATATTATTTGCTTCATAGTGAGAAGACTTTCTAGGAATGTTCTAGTGACATTTCTGATCAAGAAGTGTTATTTAAAAATTCATTAAATTTACAAGATGGCCACGACAGCAATTATCTCCTGATGAGCTATGGAAAAGTACTTAAGTTTTTGTTTGTGGACAAGATAACTATTGACTGGTACATGGTTTAGAGTTGATTTTCAATAACAAGGTCCAGATAGTGATGATAAAGGGGCGAGTTTAATTTGGAGTCCGTATAATGAGTGGCTGATTTTTAATTAATTTAATTGTATGGTTTGTACCTGTCTGTATACACTGTATACATCTTCAGTTTGAACATTGCTGGTAGGGGTCCCAAATGGGGGAACTGGCAGCTGACTAGCTTGGCTAGTGTAGTACATATTCTAGCTGATTAGACATTCTGGAATTTTGATTTTTTTTTAAAAAGGATCAGGATCAGGTTCAATATGTAAATCAGTTTTCAAAAAGGTAAGTTCTGTCTATTGAAGATTTTGAGCAAAGGTACTTTTTATTGTTTTGATTTTGTATAAAAACTATGTATGCTTCTAGAAAATGGATAACTATACAATGTATATACATACTGTATATACCCATCCATTATACTTTTTTGTGGTACTCATTTGTATTACTTCACAATACATCAGTTTTGGCCTGGTTTTGTTTGGAATGAGGGATAGATTTGTTTTCCTCATAAAGTTCCCCCCAGAAATTGATTATAAATGTATTTAGAGATTCAGACCTCTTCTAGCTACCCTGCGGACATCTGGTTTCCAGCCAAATGTGCTAGCCAGTCTGAGTTCAAGGGGTAGTCGGGGTACCTGAATTCAATCTTATTTACTTGTAACAGGATGCTATTCCTTCTCTGGATTAGGTTTGCAATATTTAAGCACATGCAGTAATCTGATGCAAATAATATGCACAGCTGTGTCTTTATCTTGCATTTATGGACAGCCACACTATAATCTACTATTTGTAGTAATCTGTGTGACTTGTTTACACAGCTACAAATTATTCTCTGCCTAAACCGAGAGGGGGAATGGTATCATAGTGTAAAGTTGAGTCTACCCCAAAGATGCCAAAAACACTTTAGCTTAGGTTTTTTATGAGCCGGTTATTGATATGTAAAAAAATGTTTCTTATATTATGTAAGTTTTTGTTTTGTGCAAGATGCAGGTTGTTTCTGGATGTTATTATGAATATGTTGATGGAAATGGATTGTTTGTATTTTATTAAATGTTTTTAAATATATATAATCTTCTATCATTTGTTCTATTTAAAACAAGGTGTTGCCTTAATACTGTGCAGTAATAGGTATCTTCACTTGAATGATATAGTACTCAGTTCTGTAGAACATTTCTTTGTGTAAGATAACCATGCTTTTGGATTGTCTACTATTTGTTACCAGTTAGTTTTGATGCCAAAACCTGTTAGCTTAATCTCTGGATGAAACCATGGTATTGCTGGTTTAGGGTCACACTGCAGGAAAACAATAAAATTAATTAGATAAAGAGCAGCAGAGGTCTGGGAATGGAGTCCTATCTCTTATTACTTAGTAATGAAATCTGTCCAGTTACCCAGTGTATAGATTTAAATCACTGATAACTAGCTGTTGACAAATGTGTTTTGGGTATTAAGTGTGCCTTGTGTAAATATGGTAAATATAAATTTGTAGAGAGTCTATAGATTTCTAATTGATTAGTCATATGCATATATATTACCGTATGTAGTGATGATGTGCAAGTGGAAAGCATGTCACATTGATACTACTGATGACCAATTCGACCTGTGACTTATATATCACTCTTCTCATTGTTCTATGTTGTGACTTGTGCAAATGAAAAGTAGGACAATTAACAACTAGGATGGACACCATATTATGCTGATCCTGGATTTTGCAACATTAGGTCAGTGACCTACTTTTTAAATAATAATGATAGGACAACATCAATTGAAATCTAGGATGATGATTGCATGCCGATAACAAATATAGCAAAATTAGGTCACTGTGACATACTTTTTCAATAATTATATTAGGATTACATAAATGTGGATGAGAAAGGCATCATGCTGATAGCACATATTGCAAAATAAGGTCACTGACCTACTTTTCAATAATCACATTAGGGCAACAGAAATGGACATCTAGGATGAGAAAGGCATGCCAATAACAAATATTGCAAAATTAGGTCACTGTGACCTACTTTTTCAATAATTAAGACAACAGAAATGGACATCTAGGATGAGAAAGGCATGCCGATAGCAAATATTGCAAAATTAGGTCACTGACCTACTTTTCAATAATTTTATTATGACAACAAATGGATATCTAGGATGAGAAAGGCATGTCGATAGCAAATATTGCAAAATTAGGTCGGTGTCCTACTTTTTCAAAATTATCTTAGAGCAACAGAAATGGACATCTAGGATGAGAAAGGCATGCTGATAACAAATATTGCAAAATTAGGACACTGTGACCTACTTTTTCAATAATTATATTTGGGCAACAGAAATGGAGATCTAGGATGAGAAAGGCATGCCAATATCAAAAATTAACAAATTAGGTCACCGTGACCTTTTTGAATCATAGTGGCTTTAATTGCAAGATCAGGTGAGCGTTTAGGCCTATAGGCCTCTTGTTTATGTAAGGGATGTGACTGTTGTTTTGTATTAAAGAGATGTGACCGATTTATTGCAAAATACATGTAAGTATGTGTACAAGTTAGGTATATGTGAATCAGGAATTTTATCCTTTTGAATAAATGAATCAAAACAACTGAAAAAATGTTATTTCTGTTTATATTACTATATATATATAGATATAATAACACTGAGATATGACCTTCCAAACAATAGTTAATTTTGATATTTTGAAGGGGGTATGTCACTTCTGGGCCCTTATTAAGGCCCACAAAATTATGATACTTACATTTCGAAAAAGGAGAGACGTGGGGCTATAAGACGCAAAAATAATTTTTGAAATCGGTACTAAAAAAAGTTTGGACTCAAAACAGGGCCCTGGAATGGGTCACTTTGGAGGGCTGCGGTGACTTTATCCATTGACTGATCAAGCAGAAACTTCGGGGCTGACAGAATGGAATATTTGCCTTTTAAACAAAAAAAAAGAATTTTTTAAATCGGAGACAAAAAGTTTTTTCGCCAAAAAAAAACCTAAGGGGTTAGTTAGTCCAGGGTTTTTTTAGGGCTGAAAATGTTTTTGTAGATCTTTTTTTTTAGATCAACATAGACTGTTTAGAAACTAAAATCCACCAAGGATAAGTTCAATCGGATTTATATTAAGGTCAAATAGCAAGGTCAAAGTTGAAAAACATCATTTTTAGACCTTTTTGCACAAAAATATTTTTTGGCCCCAATTTCAAAAATTCTTTTTGTGTTGGATAGCCGTTACTTACCGAGTCCAAAAATGTAAATCATCCCTTCCAGTGACCTATAATAAAGTCACAGCAGAGGATCAAAGTTGGAAAATTGGGGGGGAGGGGGTTGTAACTTTGACCTTGACCCCCATTGTTACTCAAAAAGTTAGAATTTTTTGTTTATGTGTCTAGAAAGCACATTTAGTGCCTTTTCTATCAAGCACTTGCAAATGACTCAGATGATGACATTGATGATGATGATAATGTGTATGGTTATGTACTGGACTGAAGTCCAGACAATTAGTAACATTGCACATAATTTTGGTTGTTGTATTAGTGCTCCCCTTTCTTGGGATTATAAAGTCGCGTCATTACTTTTTCTCTCCATCCTATATAGGCTACTTTAGACAAAGTCCTAGATACTGCTTTACCCTTTTGTCCGACATTTGTCCGTAAGTAGTCAATTTAGAGAGAAGTTCAGTCAATATAGAGATAACAGTCAATATAGAGATCGGTCAAGATTGGAGTGTTATAATTTGATACACCTGAAGTATGCAAAATGAACAGATTCAAAAATATAAAGATTCAATATAATTTATTCAACAGAACAAGTGTAAAAAATACCAGTACAGTACATTGGAATTGCATGTACACAACTAATTATTTGCAACTACAAAGTACCAAATTAATAATTCAAATCTCACACATTTACAATGCTCTGCCCACACAGTTCCAAATAAATATTTGGACTTTGAAGAAAAATGTCATTTACATGAGGTAGACATCTATATACAACAACATACTCACTCACTCTATAAACCATTAGCATAAAAAATAATCTACCCAACACACCAACATCACAGATATATGAACGTTTAATATTCCATTGTGAAAATAAATCCATAAATGCCACTTAAATCAATGCACTCCTTACACAACTACATCAATGTGGCATTCCATCACAATAATAATACACAAAGAATTCTACAATTCATATGGTTACACTGTACAAACATCTCAAACCACAATTGTAAAATCAATTCAACAATTTCCCTGATACTTTTTAAATCAACTTACTAAAATATACAGCTACTTAACAGTATTTCATAAAAATATTTTGTGGAAAGAACCCATTACTAAGTCAGGATTCATGAATTCTACTGATACACTATTAATACATGACAATTTTATTGAACTGAATTAATTTACTTAATATGTTTATGAATCAGTTATCACACTAAATTATCACTAGTTGAATCATAAGGATAATTTCATCTTGAATTACATGGTACCAGCATTATAAATCCACATCTTTTGTTAAAAAATATGAAATTAAAAACAACAGAATATATTTCTGTGATCTTAATTTGACACACCATCCTCCCCCAAGAAACCTTAGTCACAGTTTTTCAAATACCGCCATTACCAATCTTCTCTTCTCTGAATTGAACTGACTAAAGTCTGTCTCTTATAAGTGCACAGCATTCTGGTGACACGGCTCTAACACAGAGCCAATGAATTTGATGGCTTCCTTTGACCTTAGAGGTATCACCTCCTGGTCCTTGGCCAGTGACATTCTGTGAGATGAGATCACTAGTGACAGACTGGCACGATTCTACCTATAATGCCAAGCTGCAGCCTCTTCTTGACGAAGAGCCATTTCAGGTGAAACATTCAGGATAGGCATGTACTTATCTCTCTAATCCATAAACTTAGAATTGTGGAGCTCCTCAGCGACTTGGCACCCTCTACTGTTAATTTATGCCTTTGACTGTAATGACGCTGCAATTGATTCCGATGAGGAGACTGAAAAATTCACCTTTAATATAATTAACAAGTGCAATCAATGATTGCGAAAGCTCACCGGCGGCAGCAATCACACTATGCATTCATTTTTTATGTATGTATAAGCATGTCATTTTGAAATTGTATGTCACTCGTAACCGGTGAGCTAAAAATGTCTCAATTAAATTTGTATTTGAGTAGTGCCTACAATTACAATTATACCTCAACTGCAAAGTGAAGACAATTAATGACAGCAGTATGTTTAATCTACCTTTACCAACATATATATCAGCATAACTTTGTAATATTTCTCTGCAATATACTGTATATTTTATATATATATTCACATTATCTGAGTTTCTTCCTAGATTTTTTTAGGTATCTGACTAGAGGTTTTATTTGCTGAGGAGTTGTCTCCCTTGAACTGAAGTGTACACAAATGTACCCAAGTATCAGTTTCGTGCCAATTCGATGCCATTCTCATTTGCAGCATCTCAATCTATATCCTCCCAAGCCTGTGATGTTTCTCTACCCATGTAAGGCTTCAGATGATCTGTATAAACCATGATTGACTTAGAAAAAGGTGACTTCTGGATTTGATAATTGATATCAGTCTGTAAGACTTTATTTAAGGACCTGTCCAACCCTGTCTTAATTCATTACTGACAGTAGGAGGATACAACATCTACACAAAATCCCCTTTATCATATTCCCTCTCCTTTGACCAATAGTCGTAACACATTTTACATTACTGCCCTCCCTAATTCCTTTTAATGCACAAACTTGTCCCCATGACACATACTCTATTAACATCTCTGTGAGGTTAGGACTACACTCGGCACATACAGGAAAATAAGTTTTCAATTCTTACGTCAGAAGCAAAGTATATATCATCGATATCTGCCAACCGATTAGTCTGGGACACAGCTTTATCCTCGGACAGCTACATGTATCTGCTGAGAAATTCTGAAAAAGTGAAATTGTCAATTGAAACAATCTATTGTTTATTACAATTTATATATTAAATATAGAAATTGTATTAAAGGCGTTTTAGTTTTTCATTGATTATCTGAATACTCTTTCTGAAGAGAAATAAAGGGACTTGTCCCCAATTAAGGGGAGATAATTCATGACAGAAATAGGTACACCCTTAACAAATATCAAACAAATAAATATTTTGAAAGAAAACAGATCAGCCAATCTTTGTGCATAATCAAAGTTATCTGAAAGAGGACTCCAGAGCTATACTGTATACTGATTAAAAAGATAACAGAGAAAAAGAGAAAAGGGACACCTGTACTGAGGAAAGGAGATACTGACTGAGATAGGGTCAAACTGCTGCCAGCAACATGGAGAAAATGAGAGTCACTGACAGAGAAACATACCATCTATATTAGTATTGTGTTATTATAGAAACAATCTATATACAAATAAAGAAAAGTCTATCTGAAAGTGACCACTTTACAAGCGATCATTAACAGGAAAGCACCGAAAGAAAAAGGCTAAAAAACAAAAACTGAAACTGACTGGGTCGATCTAGAGCATCTGGCTAGTGTTCGGAGGTCCCGTGTTCGAACCCCGGTCTGGCCGTACATTTTTCCTCTCCTATTACACAAGAAAGGGTATGCTCCTTACAACAAGGGTGGACATATTACAAGACATACACTAAGAAACTCAGAAACAAAGTGTACCGTGAGACTGGACAAGAACATACATGATGAAGTTTTTGATTCACCTGCATCCTCACCTGTAAATGACAGCTCTGTGTACAGATTTCTGTGTACAAGACGGGGAAACCACCAAACAGACACCCAGGTAAGGAAATCTTTAAAGACCTGAAATACAATGATCATACATCATTAATAGGAATATAATGACAAAATTAAGTTTGTTTAATATATATAAATGTATAACTATCTAACTTCATTGATATTACATAATTATAATATACAAAATGAAATCATATTATATATTTTGATAATACTCTTAAAGCTCACCTGAGTAAAATATAGGTATTATAATTAATAGAACTAGTTTGGTTTGGTTTGGTTTATTTTGCTTAACATCCTATTAACAGCTAAGGTCATTTAAGGACGGCCTCCCGTGCGTGCGACATGCATGCATGTGGTGAGTGCGTATGTGTGTTTTGGGAGGCTGTGGTATGTTCCTGTTAAGTCTCCTTGTGATAGGCCGGAACTTTTGCCGATTTATAGTGCTACAAATGTACCTCACTGAAGCATACTGCCGAAGACACCCAGCAGCACACCCCAACCGGTCACATTATACTGACAACGGGCGAACCAGTCGTCCCACTCCTAACATGCCGAGAGCTAAGCAGGAGCAGTAACTACCATTTTTAAAGACTCTGGTATGTCTCAGCTAGGGGACAGAACCCAAAGCCTTCCTCACAGGGGCGAACGCTCAACTAAAGGCCAAAAGTGAGGCATTGTCAAGGGAGACATGAGGAAGAAGAAAGTTGTGAGGAAAGAAGAGAAAAGATAAGATCCCAAATTTAGTCGCCTCTTACGATCATGCAATGGGGGCAGCAGGTACAATTCTTATGCCCTACCTGCAGAGCTATAATAGAACTAGCTCATCTGAGCAAAGTCCTATGTAATAAAGAAAAAGAAACTTAAATCTGATCTGAGCTGTACCCCATGTATACACTAATGCATGGATTGTTTGGTTTGGTTTGTGTAATGTCCTATTAACAGCCAGGCACATTCAAGGACGTGCCTGGTTTTCAAGGGGGAGGAAAGCTGGAGTACCCAGAGAAAAACCATCGACCTACGGTCAGTACCTGGCAACTGCCCCAAGTAGGTTTCAAACTCACAACCAAGAGGTGGAGGGCTAATGATAAAGTGTTGGGACACCTTACCCACTCGACCACCATGGCCCCTACACACTAATGTAACTAGGTAGACTAGAGCAATCATAGTGACTACATTTAAACAACTACATAATGAGTATGTAGACTTGACATAAGACATGACTTGAGCTCCGGACTCATTTTTAAGTAGCCTGGTACTGTGCTACCAAAAAACCTGTCAACAAAGACCAGTGGTCCTTATACAGAGGTTTCTCCATAAACAACTTAATGTGCCAATTTAGTTTTATGTATGACTTGAAACAATATCAGATTTTATTTTCTTTTACTCGTAGAGAAGAAAGAAAACTAAGAAGACTAATTTCATTGTGTCGTTTTAGAAAACAAATGCCATGTTTAACACTGCCTGCCATGGACATTGGAGAACAGATGATAACTGCTGGAGTGACCTCAAATGGGATTACAGGAAATTTATTCTGGTGGAGGCCATACACCATTTCAAGCGGAAGTGTGTACAGATAGCAGTGGAGACAATGACCAGGAAAAGGACAATGTTGCCATGGCAACAAAAAGTAAACTGTGTAACATCCAACCTACCTGTGAAAATGAACATGAGCCTGTATGTAAAGGTAACTTACCCCTTGATTCCTCCATCAAAAAACGTGGAGTAAGGAAATCCTGTTCGACATTGCCTAGAGGTGGATAAGCTTGTAACTGACCCGGACACCAAAACCTATAAAGCCGCCAAGGACTTGTATCAGAGTGAGGCTTCATCAACACAGCCTCATCACTTCATGGACACCACTCATGTAGCTAGAAATCAAATGAAAATATTACAGAGATTAGCTTCACTCACACCTATGATGCCAGGAAAAACAAAACCTGAGAGAGAATACTTTCTCAGAAATAGTGATAACAAACTTCAATTTTCAAAATCCAAGATGGCTGCCGACAGCCTGTCGGCAATGTTGTTTTCTGATTGGTCTCAAAACACAATATGCATAACAAGGCACCAAGGGAAACTTACATATGAAATTTGAGAAAGATCCCTTAAATACTTTCTCAGAAATAGTGATAACAAACTTTAATTGTCAAAATCCAAGATGGCTGCCTGTTGGCCATATTGTTTTCAGATTGGTCTCAAAACGCAATATGCATAACAAGGCACCAAGGGAAACTTACATATGAAATTTGAGAAAGATCCCTTAAATACTTTCTCAGAAATAGTGATAACAAACTTCAATTGTCAAAATCCAAGATGGCTGCCTGTCGGCCATGTTGTTTTCAGATTGGTCTCAAAACGCAATATGCATAACTAGGCACCAAGGGAAACCTACATATGAAATTTCAGAAAGATCCATTCAGTACATTCTCAGAAATAGCGATAACAAACTTCAATTGTCAAAATCCAAGATGGCTGCCTGTCGGCCATGTTGTTTTCGGATTGGTCTCAAAACGCAATATGCATAACTAGGCACCAAGGGAAACCTACATATGAAATTTCAGAAAGATCCCTCCAGTACTTTCTCAGAAATAGCGATAACAAACTTCAATTGTCAAAATCCAAGATGGCTGCCTGTTGGCCATGTTGTTTTCCGATTGGTCTCAAAATGCAATATGCAAAACTATGCACCAAGGGAAACTTACATATGCAATTTGAGAAAGATCCCTTAAACACTTTCTCAGAAATAGTGATAACAAACTTCAATTTTCAAAATCCAAGATGGCTGCCTGTCGGCCATGTTGTTTTCAGATTGGTCTCAAAACGCAATATGCATAACTAGGCACAAAGGGAAACTTACATATGAAATTTGAGAAAGATCCCTTAAATACTTTCTCAGAAATAGTGATAACAAACTTCAATTGTCAAAATCCAAGATGGCTGCCTGTCGGCCATGTTGTTTTCAGATTGGTCTCAAAACGCAATATGCATAACTAGGCACCAAGGGAAACCTACATATGAAATTTCAGAAAGATCCATTCAGTACATTCTCAGAAATAGCGATAACAAACTTCAATTGTCAAAATCCAAGATGGCTGCCTGTCGGCCATGTTGTTTTCCGATTGGTCTCAAAATGCAATATGCATAACTAGGCACCAAGGGGAATCTACAGATGAAATTTGAGAAAGATCCCTTGAGTACTTTCTCAGAAATAGCGATAACAAACTTCAATTGTCAAAATCCAAGATGGCTGCCTGTCGGCCATGTTGTTTTACGATTGGTCTCAAAATGCAATATGCATAACTAGGCACCAAGGGGAACCCACATATGAAATTTGAGAAAGATCCCTTCAGTACTTTCTGAGGATTAGCGATAACAAGAATTGTTTACGGACGGACGGAGGGACGGACGGACGGAGGGACGGACGGACGGAGGGACGGACGGAGGGAAAAAATAAAAGGAAAGATTTTTAGCATACACAAGTATATACAAGTTTCAAAAATATTTGGTAGGTTGGGAAAGTTTCAAAATGTGTTTTTCAATTGGTTGGTTGTTCCCTTATATAGATGTGTTTTAACATCAATCCTTTTATCACATTAGCCTACAAAACTTTTTTTTCTGAAAAACTACAAATTGTCAAATCTACAAAATGAATTATCTTTCAGTTACAAAGTTTGTTCTCTACTATGTTACTAAACATATCAAGTTCCTACCTTCCACTAGTAACAGCCTGAGATCATTGGACAGCAAATCCATACCCCTTTCCTTCTCCACTATTCTTAATGTCTCGGCATTCTCTACAGTACAGTTGAGGTGTTTCTCACTGTCAAAACTAGATGTCTGTTGAGTTGTCTTGTCCCCTTCAAGGCTCTGGTCCAGTAGATTTCTCTCAGTCTGTAAGTTTCTGTAGAAGACTTTCCTTCCTCTGTCTGTCCCCTTCAAGACTCTGGTCCAGTAGATTTCTCTCACAGTCTGTAAGTTTCTGTAGAAGACTTCCCTTCCTGTCTGTCTCCTTCAAGACTCTGATCCAATTTTCTATTAATAAAAACACTGACCTTGACCTTTGACCTTTGAATCCGAAAAGCAATCCCAAGCAAGCACTTTTGGTAAGGAAGCACTGTATGAAGTTTGAGTTTGATTGATAGCTATACAGGAGTTGTCCGAGTTGTCTTGACATTAAAGTTTTCCACAAGAATATGGGTATTGAAACCTGGTAACCATAGAAACCAAAAATTCTGTAGAGAAATATCATACATGCACATTTACACATGGTCCCATCACTCCTGTATAGTTTGAATTGAAGCAGTTCACAGGTTTATGAGGAGTTGACTGGACAAAATTCCCCCTCACCCAAAAAACAAAGTATAGCGACATGGTTACCATGGTAACCACAAAATTACAACATGATATAGATTACGCACATCTACAATGTATAAGGGTTATTGCCATAATATTTCATTGAAATTCCCTCAGTAGTTTAGGAGGAGTAGTCGGTACAGCATTGTGCCTACAGACTCACCCAAAAAATTATGTATAGTGACCTGTGACAGTGGAACCACAAAATTACAACATGATATAGATTATTGAAATCATTGTCACTTATGATGCTGGGTATTTAAAATAGGGAAACCAACATTGTAGAACAACTTAGTATCTGGCTAATCACCAATTGTGTTTACAATTTAAGATACATTACAAGTGATTAGTTATCATGTCAAAACAAATCGAAAATTTATCAGGAATTAAATAACAAATTAACATCACATGTATGTAATTTGTTTTTAAAGTATCCCTTTATATAGTTCCTCGTTCTGGTAATAATGGTCAGTTGTTATAGGATGTTGTTAAAGTCAGTGGTCGGTAAAGTCAGGTTTCACATTATATCATAGGTTACCCACCATTTCAAAAATCAGGAAATTAATTCTGTTGCAGTTAGATATGGTTTGAACTATATTGTGTGTGAAATGACTAAAGATTCTTACACCATCATTAATGATGATAAAAGTGATGATATAAGCAAGATTAATATAAGTTTTTATCAAGTTGAGAAATTCTGATATTCCACTGGTAAAAATGATGAATTATTTATCTCGACTGATCTAATTTTTAAATCTGTAGTAGTTGAACACCTGTAGAAGACTGTGACGTAATTTTCTCACCTGTAGAAATCTGTGACCTACTTATCTCACCTGTAGAAGTCTGCAACCTGTTTATCTCACCTGTAGAAGTCTGTGACCTATTTATATCACCTGTAGAAGTCTGTGACCTAATTATCTCACCTGTATATGTCTGCAACCTACTTATCTCACCTGTATATGTCTGCAACCTACTTATCTCACCTGTAGAAGTCTGTGACCTAATTATCTCACCTGTAGAAGTCTATGACCTAATTATCTCACCTGTAGAAGTCTATGACCTAATTATCTCACCTGTAGAACTCTGTGACCTAATTATCTCACTTGTAGAAGTCTATGACCATGTTCCAGGTGTTTACATTTGTACCCCTCCAGTTTTACAGGCATGCTGACCTTTTTATGCTGTTGTTTCAAGTCTGTGGCTATCACCTGAAACACAGTTGTAGGTGTGGCATTTCCATTTAAAGTTTGTGACAGAACATAATCCACAACATTATAATTAAATGAAGGTAATCATTGTACAATATTGTGGCCCACTTTTACCTGGTAATAACCACAGATTTATTTTTGCTGTCTCCTGCTGAGTTAACACAATTATTTTACTTTTGTACAAAAGTATCTTAATGATACACAATGTCACCTTGCAATTATAAACCCTTACTTATGTCTCTCCAAGCCTTGACCTTTAACCCTCAAAATTTTGGTGTGTTCCCAGAACGCCTGCATATTTAGAACAATAGACAGAGACATCAAAGGGAGGGTAATTATAGTCTGTTTCATACATGCTCTGTATTTACGTGAGATATTTTACCTGTATGTTACCTGTAGAAATCATTTGACAGCTAAAGAAAAACCAAGACTCTAGCATATACATTTTAACAATTCTATAGCATAGTATCAATCACATTACAAAAAGTAAGAGCATTAGAATTCTGCAAGTTAATATATCTTTTCATATTTTGAAAAACAACATTATCTTAATCTTAGAATCTTAACTAGAACTGTCGCCAGGATGGCTGACTAATACCCCCGCAATCTGCACGAGTCAATGGTGAATTGGAACTGTTAATTAGAGGCTAACTAAGATAACCCAGTAATATAGTGACCAGTTGCCATAGCAACCATAATTTTGAAAAAAAAAGAAAGTGACATGCACATCTACACATGGTCCTCTATATTTGTGTGAAGTTTCATTGAAATCGGCCCTTCGGTTTAGGAGGAGTTGTCCGGACAAACTTAAAGTTATGGTTCTTATCAGAAAACCTGTTTATAGTGACCAGCTGCCATGGCAACCATAATTTTGAAAAAAAAAAAATGGCATGCACATCTACACATGGTCCTCTGTATTTGTGTGAAGTTTCATTGAAATTGGCCATTTAGTTTAGGAGGAGTTGTCCGGACAACCTTAAAGTTATGGTTCTTATCAGAAAACCTGTTTATAGTGACCAGCTGCCATGGCAACCATAATTTTGAAAAAAAAAAAATGGCATGCACATCTACACATGGTCCTCTGTATTTGTGTGAAGTTTCATTGAAATTGGCCATTTAGTTTAGGAGGAGTTGTCCGGACAACCTTAAAGTTATGGTTCTTATCAGAAAACCTGTTTAAAGTGACCAGTTGCCATAGAAAGCATAATTTTGAGAGAAAAAAAAGTGGCATGCACATCTACACATGGTCCTCTATATTTGTGTGAAGTTTCATTGAAATCGACCCTTCGGTTTAGGAGGAGTTTTCCGGACAAAATGTGTCGGACGGACAGACAACCTGATTCCAAGTATACCCCCCCTAACTTCGTTGCGGGGGTATAACTACCATATGATACAGTGGATTATCTATCTTACACAGTTTGGGGAAAGTCCACTGGTGAAGAATGAAGTGTCAGTAAAAACTAAACCTTACAGTATCTGTATGCTATGGTGTAGTTATCATACAGTTAGCAGGCTATTGTTTATACCTTTGTGTGACTGTGTGGTTAACCAGCAGCTTTCTTCTCAGAATCCTCCTTCCCTTTCCTCAATTCTTTCTGATAACCTAAAGTAAAACAAGAAGGTACATATTAAATCTACCAACTTTCCTGTTTCACATCACATTTATTTTTTTAACAGACATTCTCTGCAAGAATTGCTTTAAAATGCTTTCAATTTAAATGATAAAAACCAATTACAATTTTTTTTTTCTAAATTCAGCCACCAATTTATAACTTATAATCTGCTAAACAGGTGTATTTCAAGCCCCTTTATGGGAAAGTCAAAAATTATTACAAATAAACATGTACGTTGTACACCAACATATATCTGAGGATTCTAAACAATAGGGCCATGGCCCTTAAACATCATCTGACAATTGAACCGTTATATATAGAGGATCTAACAGGAGTGTCCTTTGATATGTTCCTTTGTGAGGTTACAACTGCCTCATTTATATAATGTATGATTGCCCTCTCGCATTGATGTTTTACACCAATTTGGTAGAAATCCACTCAGAGGTTTAGGAGCAGTAGGGTTTTCAAGCAAAATTACAATAAAGTTCCCCTTTTGAGGCCCCACCACTCAGGCCCCATGGGTCACACGTACCAGCCTCTTCTACAAAAAAATATGATCGCCCTTCCTCAATGATGCTTTACACCAAATTTGGTAGTAATCCGATTTGGGGTAAGGAAGAGTACCGTTTTGAAAGTAAAAGTTTAACAGTGGACAGCTTTTAGTGATGTATTATTTACGTTAACCCTTTAAGCCCTGATGATGTATAAATGAATCACCGGGCCGGGGCCGAATGCTGCATTAATGCATCACCGGGCTGGGGCCGAATGCTGCATTAATGCATCACCGGGCTGGGGCCGAATGCTACATTAATGCATCACCAGGCCGGGGCCGAATGATGCATTAATGCATCCACAACAGGGAAGCAGATTTTTTTCTGCATTTTTTTTAAGTGATGGTACAGCGATTTAAATAATCATAACTGATTCTTACGTGAATGAGATAATGTTTGGCAATAAATAATGAAATTGACAATACGTAACACGACTTTAAATGTCTAGATTTATTTATTACGTCGTATTTGTTTTAAACTTCTGCTCTCAAGTACTTCCGGTCGGACAGGAGCGAGTAAACAACTGATTCCCGAAAAAATGTATTACTGTGTAATAAAGCTGGGATTGTATTGACTTTTTGTACAAATGGTTAACATATTCGTGAATTAAAAACACAGAAACAACCATACATTTGATTAATTGAATGAACCACTAGTGCATCACATCAGCGGCGCAGCAGTGTCTGCCGACTTGCTAGCTTTTATGATCAAATCTCACCCATCTATCAAAAACATCATTCCAAAACTACTTGAGTGGTTTTATATGCATGTTTCATTGTATTTCTGTTGATACTTTATCAGAAAAACAAGCTTAATCATTCGGATTTTTAACACAAACAGAAGACTGAGTATTCTAATTTTAGTAACACAGATCATGATCAAATGACCATATCATATCCAAGATGGCTCTATAAACACAAAAGTGAGTAACGTTGATTGATATGAATTCGCAATTTGGTTTAATTGCGCGATTTTTAAAAAGATTTTGAGCTTGTAATCTATATCATTTTTTTACATTCTCGTTACATGTTTTAAGTATTATATTTACCAATGAAGTAGCAATCATTGAATTTGGTTCAGCGGTTTTGGAGAAGAAGTCGAAAATATAAATTGTTTACAGACGCATGACACACGACATAAAAAGTACCCAAATACTTTTTATACACCTACAAAAACATATCCCCCCATGCATAAAAAGTACCCCCTGAGCGAAAAAATCTTTAATCTTAACTTTATCATCTGACATTGTGAAAACATGATAAGAGGACACAGGGGTGTCATGTACAATGTTTCTGACCCCACCCAACCAAATCCCAACCAAAGGGCCAAAACAATTTTTAATCCAACCTTCAAATATGACTAAATATAAACATAGGAAACCTTCATATGCATATAAAAGACATCTCACAACTCATGACAGATGGAGAGAAAAAAACTATGGTTTTATATCAGCAGTGGTGAAAGATCAAAATGTGGGTCAAAGTGACCCCTACTATTGGTACATGGAGTAATGTGTAGGTGAACCAATACCCAAAGTATCAGGTTTCTGAGACAATTCAGTAGTGTAGGAAGTAGAGCCTGGACAAGATGAAATACAGAAGGTGGACTAAAGATGGACAAAACACAACACTATAGTTTCCCTGGTTATAGATATCCATGATAGATATCACAACTCATGATACAGCCAACTGTCTAACTTGATAATAAAGACCTTAACCAATACTGTGACCCTGACCGTGGCCTTAACACCTCAATCTGACCTCAGCCAGAATACATCACTATGACCTTGACCTTGAGTAGTCTAGACACCTTATTTAAAGAACTTAAATTTACATATACAGATATTTATACAAACAAGGAGACACAAAGCATGGCATTATCCCTCCTGCCAAGCTGTTGAAATTTATCCTTCTCAAGTTATTTTACAACACCAACTTCAGAATACGTAAGTGCCATGTTAAATGAACTGTAACTAAAATCTGGAATCATGTTTGAAATCAGTACCTGCTCTTTTTCCTTCCATTTGCGTATTCTTACTTTCTTACTCTCGTTCATGTCTAGATAAGTTTGGTACCATTTCCTCATGATTCGTGATCTCTTCCTCCGTGTTGGTTGGTACAGCTATGAGCCGTTGCTTTAGGAAGGCTGGTCGGCCCTGAAAAGTTCATCTCATCTATAGACTAATTCATCTTCAACAGTTTTTTTTCTCATTAAGATACAATAAAACATCAGAGCAGGCCTCTAGTTTGTAAACAATTTTAACACAATGTCAATTCCACAAAGAGAGAGAGAATATCCTGTTTATCTGAATGAAGTAAATTTTGAATTTGTCCACATTCCTTTTGACTTGATTGAACAAATGAAGATTGGTGATTCAATGAATGTAATTTCTGTTTTTATCGATGTAAAAAAGGAGATAAATTTTATATAAAATACCAATTAAGGATTTTTGTTTTTCGTAAATAAAACTTTAATCCTGGGTCAATATCTCTTCCTTGTGCCCATATATGGTAACTACATACAAACCTAAACAAAGGTCCATAACTACTATCAATAATGATTAACAAACCCAATGTGCTACCTTGTACCTTTGTCTAAACTTCAGGAATGTCTGATGATGATACTCGTCCCATCCTCCTCGTACACCTCCAGTTTACCAAAGAAATATCTAGAAATGATAGAATACACACCTGTTTCATCAAAGCAAAATGTTCAACTACAACTCACATTATATTTTTAGATGTATTAACAGTTTCAATCATAAAATGTTAAAAGTACAGCCAGAAAAAAAACATTGTAATAACTGAATGTGAGACATTAAACAAGAGGCCCATAAGGCCTGTATCGCTCACCTGGTTGGATTTGACCAAACATCAAAATAATGTTCATGTTCTATTTGTTAATACCTATATTTGTTGATGTCAAACAATGCTATACAATGTATATGGTTATGGGTTGGGGAAAGACCCCAGGGCCTATTTTTAGATCATGATTGTGTTTACAGTTAAACCTGTTCTATTGGCCACCTTGAATACGCGGCCACCTCCCTTAAGCGGCCAGTATGTGGTCCTCCCGATGGAAATTACTATATAATGAACCTTAAATAAGCGGTCACCTGTCTAACGCAGCAAATGGCCACAAAAATCTGCCCCAAGTCATTGTATCATCCTGTATTAAGTGGCCATTTTGTCCGGTAGTAGACATCCGCGATGATCAAGTGACCAGGTATTTTTTTTATTAAATTCATAAAAACCAGGTATTTTTTATTAAATTCATCAAAACTTTGATCTTTGTTGGTTTTCATTTCATAATACACTGTACATGGAATATTGTTATCAATATCAATAAGTGCATTATAATATGATAAATTCAATAAACTGTTGAAAAAAGAATTGGGCAATAGGCCGTTTCGCGTTTTCTCGGCTTATATCAAAGTTTCGTTTATCATCTCATCAGTTAAGAATAGAAGAAGGCAGATATCTTAATATCCCAAGGGCACATAGAATTTGTATTTATTGTAACCAAAATCAGGTAGAAGATGAATTTCATTTTATTCTTATTTGTCCTCTGTATGTAATTTTACGTAAAAAATTTATCAAAAAATACTATTGGAACTGTCCGTCGTCGTATAAACTTGTACAGTTACTAGCAGTACGCAATAGTAAGGAACTTTGTCATTTAGGTAAATATTTACGATCAAGTTTATTATTACGTTCAATGTTTCAAGCTTAATATGTAATATGTATTGTTTAATTACCATGTATTTTCATCCGATTATCTCAATCTGCAAATGACATTTTCTGGCACATTTTTTACTTCATATGTTATGCCTGTCGTCTTCCAATCTATCAAATTATGAATATGACTTCATACAATTATCTCATATATATTTCACAGCTGTCCGCCATTCTATCAAATTCATTCTTGTCTTGTACAATGTAGGTTATTTTTTCATATTATTCTTAACATTTTGTATATGTTTTTGATATCCTTACATGCACATGACATTATTCTGTTTTTGCTGTATTACCGATGGGCCGCAAGGCTTAAAATGAATAAACTATACAATAATCTGATATGTACATGTTAGCGGTAGGAATATGAAGATCTGTACCCATAGTTAGTATATTTATGAACAGGTTGAACTGTGGTTACAATGGTATCTATTATAGCCATCGCTCGACGGACCATTAAGGTGTCTCGCACCTTACATTTACCTGTAAATATATAGGGGTCCGATTCGGGATATTTTGTTGGTATATTATTGTATATAGATATACAGTGCATTCCACTTAATCGGGTAACGCTTAATCGGGTATTTCGTTTAATTGGGTAAAATTTCAAAAACCAAAACCATTTTCTCTTAAATCATGTTAAAAAAATTCGTTTAATTGGGTTGGAAAAGTCGTATTTTTCGGTTATTCGAATAGAACAATCGGGACAAAAAATAGAAATGCTCCGATTTTCACGAAAGTCATCGCGTATTTCTTTAAAGTTTTAGACATTTATCAACATATAGTGTAATTTTGATGGTTCAAATGTCAAAAAACAGTTAAATATTACCTTAAACGGTAATGTTATGTCGGGGTTTTGTCATGTTCAGAACTGTGTTGTTGTTGATTCTGCCTCGTGTGGTTTTTCCCCAACAGGAAGTCGACTAAGAATTGTGGGTAAAATTAAATGTTATTTTTAGAGTCAGCAGCAGGCAAAACGTAATGGGGTTTTAAAAGCATAATTAAGCGACTAGACAATTAAACTTTTACGTCTGGGATGTAAAATCTTCGAAGCAAAAACCAAAACAATAGGTTTTTACCTGGGTCTGATATTGCTACAGATCGATTGATATCGCCGCTTACTGTATGTGGCGAATCCAAAGTGAGGGGTTCGCCACGGGGAAATTTGACGACACCGATACACAGGTGAGTTAAAAATCAGTAGCGAGCAGTAAAAGGACAGACGCCCGACGTTAGCTCATAATTCCTATTCAGGTTAGGATTAGAACTGGTTAATAAAAAACATTACATTGGATTTCGTGTTGTTTTATCAGTGACTGCCAGTGTCAAGTTCGTATAAATTTATACCACAGGAAACGACCTAAATAAACTCGGTTTCTCCGATCTCTGTGCTTTGGTAATTGGAAATAATATGGAATATTTTAAACTTCAAAGCGAACATAGGAATGTCTCTATGATAAACATAAATGATTTTAGATGTAATTGTCGGCGAGTCCTTAGATCGTATGTCAAATTAGGAACACACGGATGAAACAGGGATGCATGACCCCCCGATTTGAGGTGCTACGATTGTACTGTGCCGCGAATAAGAAAATCATTAAGGTTTTGTTATTTTAATACACACATTTTTATACAATTAGTAATAGTAATCTGACAATTTGACATCAGTAAAAGCACAAACAAAAACACCGTTTATTAACAATAATAACGCAAATATTTTCATCCAAAATCGACCCAAGTCTGACTACCATTACGGACCAAATCCAAGATGGCGACGTGCATTTCGGCTTATCGGGTAAGTCGGTTAATCGGGTAAAAAGTCCCCGCAAATAGGCAACCCGATTAAGCGGAATGCACTGTATATTCAAGCTATTATATTGAATGTAATTTTTATACTCATATGCTGTAATAGGACACTATATATTGGACTGTGTACTATTTAAGGGTATATCTATTATTGTAGTTCATATCCGGTCATGTGATGAGATCTGTCACACTGACGAGTGTGGTGTACCTTGACCAGTGAGATGATCGGTCATGTGATGAGATCTGTCACACTGATGAGTGTGGTGTACCTTGACCAGTGAGATGCCTCTCCAGGATTGTCAGCGACCCTATGCATTTGGCAGGACGCATGGTGATGGAGGCAGGTCATGGTGTTCTAAGGTTCCAGGGATATGGTGGCTCCTCAAACCCTAGTATTGGAACTTTGTAAAGCACAGTTACCGTAGTGCTAATATCGATGTGGACGTCAGCCTACTCAATGAGGCCATGTATTATTATATTGTGTAGAACTCTGCCTACTCTCTAAGTGTATATATAAACTCTTAACAGTGAAGGAATACAGTCCTCCAATGTTATACAACTGTTACTGGCCATATGTATTATTGTGTGTTAGTCTAAAGTATAGAAGTGAGTGAAACGGGTATATGTTGTCATCCCTGTTTTGAATATTTTCATTGTTTGTATATAAAGGTGTATATAGTGAAAATCAACTTGTTTCTGTTGTTCTTGTGGGAACTAGCAATTCGCTCATCCCGTTACAGAGAGTATGTTACAATCATTATGATTCTTTCTCAGATTTTGATAATCGTAAATGCGACATACGGTATACAAATACTAGTAAATGGTCAAGAAAACAAGCATGTTGGGTATTACTGTAGCTACTCAGTCTGAAGTTATATACCATTAACTTTCACCAACATAACTTGAAGCATGACGTTTGATGTACCACAGTAAAGGTCATTTAAGGATGAGGTTTTGGAGGTGGAGGAAAGCTGGAGTACCTGGAGAAAAACCACCGGTCTACAGTCAGTACCAGGCAACTGCCCCATGTGAGTTTAGCACTCGTGACCCAGAGGTGGAGGGCTAGTGAAGTGTCCATACACCATAACCTCTGTGGCCCCTTTTTATCTGTAAAAATCCTTCACACTTATTTACCTGCTTATGTCATTTAAACCTTGATAAAATAAATCTCAAATTGTAACATTCTAAGATTTAGATTAAAAAACTTAATTCAATACTCAACAATTCGTACAAGTTTTTGAAGTATATTCGAAGCCCCACTTTGAAACACAAATTAGTTATAGAAGTGTCTTTGAAGTCTGGCCAATACCAGCACAACTTTTTGAATATAAAATGAGGTCTTTGAAATACAGTTAAGTTTTAAAAGTGTCATTGAAGTATGAAGTACACCTGAAGTCCCTAACTTTACAAGAAGTTATAAGTTCACTACAAGAAGCGCTTTGAAGTCCCCATGGGCTCTCTATATAAAAGAAGTGCTTTTGAAGTATCCATGGGTTCACTAAAGAAGCGCATATGTAGTCTGGGACTTCCAAGGAAGCACACTTGTGTTTGACAAAGGAAGTACGTAGAAGCACAGGGTTTCACTGGAAGTGCATATATGAAAATTATGGAAGTCTAGAAAAGTTCATTTGTACAATTTAATTTGGGGACTTCTTTTGAGTGGGAGACTGTATTTCTAGCTGGGACATATTACCTATACCAAAGTATATATCTATACAAAATTTGCAATTGTAATACAGCTGTGAAGGATAACTACACTTTTCTCTGCTTTTCATACCTATGGTAACCATGGTAACCACTTTAAACAAGAGACCCATGGCCCTTATGTTCACCTGAATTTTGATATATTTTGGCAGATTTGATGTCAATATCTTTCACCTTAGCATGTTAATTTAAAGGCCCTGTATCAGGGTCTCCAGGGCCTCTTGCTTAGAGAGAAGAATTTGTTTTAAAGATTTTAGCTTTTATGACTCCTATGACCTTGAATAAAGGTCAAGGTCATTCACTTGAACAATTTTGATAGCCCTTCACCCCTAAGCATGTTATAGGCCCACAATATCAGGTCTCTATCTCAAGTAACACAGAGAAAAATACATCTCATGACCACCATTAGATGTTCTTATGATTTATTTATAGACACAGCCATCCATGTCGAAATATTAGTGTAATTATACCAAAAATTACCTGTTTTCATGACATCTGATTACCAAATAGGCCACCGAATTGCATAACGTAGAGATAACAGGTAAGTTATATTGTTACATAAGCAAGCAAATGAAATATCTGCAGTTGTCACGTATCATTGATTCAATTCATTTATTCCTATTTAATTAGAACTCACCCTCAGGTGACTTAATTAATATCAGGTATTATCCATAACACATGTAACCTCCCCAATGGACGCTGGTGTGTTCACGGATGAGGATGAGGATTGGGGCAATTTTGTTTTGCAACCATCACAGTGTTATGTGATTATAAGTACACAAATTAAAGTCAATACTAACAACACAGTCTGTCATTATATATACTACTAATTGACGTACACAAGGATATTTTCACATGGAAATAATTTCTCTCTTAATTTAGTTATATTTCAATATAAAATTTAATGAGAGATTTTGGAAAATTCTATGGTACAGTATATAAGAAACTTTTGGATTACTATCAAGATACAGTGCCAGGGAAGGTAAAAAGTGTCTGGAGCTGTTGAACAATTATTTTTATATGCAAGGAATTATTAATCTCTTAGAAATTCTAGTAATTTCCATCTGTATTTTTCAAGAAATGGTACATCTTTTTGTATAATATTATTTGAATGTGTAGCCTTGTAAATAAAGAATAGCCTCCTGATGATTTAAAACTTTTCCAAGAAATGTTTTTTTAAATCAACAAACTATCACAGTCCACTGCACACACAACACCCCTTTTCATGGTCATGTAATTATGACTGGCCATGAAAGGGGATTATAAGTGGTTGTGGTGGTGGGTGAGGTGGGAAGTATACTCTGTCATGCCAGACAGTTTCGAGGATATATAGCCTCACACATTTCAGTGGCTGACTACACAGTCAATCCGACCATGAAGAGCTATAAATGGTATCAACATTTGTGCATGGATGTAATCTGTCAGACAGTGGCATGGACGTAATCTGTCAGACAGTGGCATGGACGGAATCTGTCAGACAGTGGCATGGACGGTGTTAATGTTCTGCTATCTCAGCTGAGGGACAAGTTTATATAGATATTACATAGACTGTATATCTGGATGTTATAAGTGATCAAGATACAGACATATAGGGGACTTTACTTGTGGGGCCTGACACTGGAAGTACTTAATCATGGTTTCAGTCCTATTATAGCTATAGGCAAAATGATGGGTACAAATTTCAGTAGAGTTATGTCCCTTATATCAGAGCAAGTCAGTTGGACAGGCCAGGAAAAATACATCCACTCTCCCTGGATGTATGCCTGACAGCCCGATTCAGGGTTGGATGTACTAACTGTAAATAACTGCATAACATCCGAATGATAGCATGTCTCTCAGGAAAATAAAATTGTTAAATAAATTGAAGCCAAATGAGGAGATCCTCTCTAAGATCTCTACTGACCTTAATAAAATGGTGAGGTCACCTTACTCATAGCGTCATAACATCTCAAACAAGGCCTGCTACATCTCTGCAGTCTCAGGGGCCTCAAAATCTCCCTTGACTTGTGCAGGGGTATCTATCTCTAACCGCAGAAAACACTTGAAACATTACTGTTTTTGTCCTTGGCTATGAGTAACCCAAACTCGCTACATACATCTGTTATAGTTGACTTCAGAAACTGGCAATGCAAGGTATCTTCTCTACCCGCACAAATAGTCATCTAATTATATAAGTAGTGATCTAGAGTTTGGATCCCATTCCCCATTGGCTTAATTACACGCTGAATACATTTTTCTAAAATATTGCAAGAAGCAGCTAGAGCAGCACATAGGTAAACACTTGTCTACACAGTATTGACCTTCAAGGGAAAACAAATAGACCAAAATCTCCAGAGTGTATTGGTATAAGTCTAAAGGCTGATTTTATATCTGGCTTTCCCAAATAAAAGGCTACCTGGCCCCAGCTGGCTAATGATTTCAATAACATCATCAAAGTATGCCGTAGTTTACAGAACATCATTCTGCATCAACAAAATCATTAACACTATATATATAGCGGAGCTTGGAAAGATAAATGTGTAATCATTCTCTAACCCCATCAGATTTTAGTACTACACCTGATTTTAGTAAGATATGAAGATTAAAAATAGCTATATATAGGTAGTTCTAAAAATGGGCCCAGGATTCGACCAAGCTCTACTTCAGATAAGATTTTAGATCTTACAACCTCAGGATGCTGAGTGCTGAAATAATGTTACCACTAATATAGGGTGTACATGTATTTTGGGGCCTACGAAATTCAACCTAAACCCTTTACTAACCTAAAGCTAGCCATAACTCATTTACAACTTAATGTACGGGATATCCTTGTACTAACATTTTTTGAGAGACCAAAGTGTAATTGGGGACTTGCTTATAATTATGGCCCTTATATCTTGGCCTATAGCTACCAAAACTACCTGATTGGTTTGGAATACTACCACATAGTGAACTTTTTTATTTGACCTCTGACTTTAACACTTGTAGTAAGAAAAAGTTAACAATTAATATAATTACATGACCTCTGCATACATGCCATATGTTCAGGAGACCAATAAGGGAGATTGATAATGGAGTTGTGCTTAAAATAAGGGAGATTTGTGCGCGACATGAATATCAATATTTTTACTCAATTTTAAAGCAATAAACTAATTTTGAAAGTGATAGAATATTTATATCTATTTGAGATATATTAATCATACAATATAAAAACAACAAAAAGTTGTATAGAGTAAAAATGTAATTAGTATACATTCTGATAATATAAAGTTATTTTTCAGTTTTTAAGTACCAAAAAGTTTTCACAGCTTTGTAACGCATATTACATAATTACAACAGAGGGCCTGTATTGCTCACCTTGATTTCATGAGATATGAAACAAGAATGATGATTAAGTATACTTGTCACCGGTATTGCTATGTCAGTATTTCATAGGCATTTTATATGGGAACGTGAGATTTTTATGCCAAAAAATACATTAATCCATGAAATGAAATTGACTTTTGGCGCAACCCCATAGGGATGCTACCACACAAATGTGAGTGATATCTATTGCTAAGTTTCAGAAAAGAAGTCGTTTAAACCAATTGACCCCTTTTGGACCCGCCTTCTGCACCCCAGGGGTCAGTTCCTTTATAAAATTTCAATCCCTACCCAAAAGGATGCTACCAGTCAAATATGAGCTGTTTCAGAGAAGTTGTTCACATCATTTTAGTCAAATTGACCCCTTTTGTCCCAACCCCTCAGCCCCGGGGGGGGGGGGGGGGGGGGGGGGGGGACCCCAAATTTGTACAATTTTGAATCCCCACCCCATGACAATGCTACCATACAAATGTGAGTGATATCCATGGCTTAGTTTCAGAGAAGAAGTTGTTTATTGCCTAGTTTCAGAGAAGAAGTTGTTTATATCAATTTAACCAAATTGACCCCTTTTTGCCCCACCTTAAGTCCCCAGGGGTTCAGCACCGTCATTTGTAAAATTTTGAATCCACATCCAACAATGATGCTATCAGGCAAATATGAGCAATATCCATTGCTCTGTTTCAGAGAAGTTGTTTACATCAATATAGCCCAATAGACCACATTTGGCCCCGCCCCTCAGGCCCCTGGGGGTCAGCCCCATCATTTGTACAATTTTGAATCCTCACCCCATAGTCATGCTACCAGGCAAATAGGAGCAATATCCTTTGCCTCATTTCAGAGAAGAAGTCATTTATATCAATATAGCCCAATAAACCAAATTTAGCCCCGCCCCTCAGGCCCCTGAGGGGTCAGCCCCATCATTTGTTCAATTTTGAATCCCCACCCCATAGTGATGCTACCAGGCAAATATGAGCAATATCCATTGCTAAGTTTCAGAGAAGAAGTCGTTAATATCAATATAGCTATATTGACCCCTTTTAGCCCCACCCCTCAGGCCCCAAGGGGGTAAGCCCCACCTCCCTACCCCATAGTGATGCTATCAGGCAAATAGGAGCAATATCCTTTGCTTGGTTTCAGATAAGTCGTATATATCTATATAGCCCAATTGACCACATTTGGCCCCACTCCTCAGGCCCCTGGGGGGTTAGCCCCATCATTTGTACAATTTAGAATCCTCAACCCCATAGTGATGCTACTAGGCAAATATGAGCAATATCCATTGCTCGGTTACAGAGAAGAAGTTGTTTATATCAATATAGCCCAATTGATCCCTTTTGGCCTGGGGGGCCAGCCGCATCATTTGTACAATTTTCAGTCCCCTTCCCATAGTGATGCTACCAGGCAAATATGAGCCATATCCATTGCTTGGTTTCAGAGGAGAAGTCGTTTATATCAATATAGCTATATTGACCACATTTGGCCCCGCCCCTCAGGCCCATGGGGGAACAGCCCCATCATTTGTACAATTTTGAATACCCAACCCGTAATGATGATTCCAGGCAAATATCAGCGATATCCATTGCTCGGTTTCAGAGAAGAAGTTGTTTATATCAATATAGCCCAATTGACCCCTTTTGGCCCCGCCCCTAAGGCCCATGGGGGGGCCAGCCCCATCATTTGTACAATTTTCAGTCCCCTTCCCATAGGGATGCTTCTAACCAAATTTGATCAAATTTTGATCAGCGGTTATGAAGAAGAAGTCAATTGTTGACGGACGGACGACGGACGACAGACGCCACGGTATGGCATAAGCTCACCTTGGTCCTTTGGACCAGGTGAGCTAAAAAGCAATTGAAAATGGTACATTATAATTACATGTAGCCAAAGATTAAGACAAGCAAGTTAATCATATATCAGTTTGTATTTTCTTAAAATGAGAAAGTTTGATCCAATCTGAGAGAACAAATCAGTTGTAAAAATCACCATGAAATGTCCTGTTGGATCCCTAAAGGTGGACCATTTAGATATAACAGTGTTTTTGTTTGGCCCGTTTAACACCGAATATCAGCTGTTTCTCCTATGCCAAAAATGTGTTTTTTTTCCAAAATTTCAATGAAGTTTCCCAATTAATAAAGTTGAAAAAAATTGTCTGTTTCACCTACTTTCTGACATTTTGTAAATGATAACATTGCTATTTCCAAAGGCATGAAGTATTTTCCAAACCTAACTAATATGAATTCGAACGTTATCACTTCAAACATGTAACATCATCCTGTAGGCCTAGAGGCGCGAGATCTTTGTTGTTTTACATCTTCATCATTAAAACGTTTTGTAATAGATGTCAGTGATTTCAAGTGCTAAAATGATGCAGACATCGTAAAACCATTTTTTTTAATGCTACACAAATTTAAAATGACCGACTGAAAAAGACACAAAGATCTTGTTAGATTTAGTGATACATTAATTAGGATACTGATAGTAATAATTTCAAAATCATATATTGATTTATATGTAAATTCTACTCAAAAATATGTGTACATACAACTGCCTGGTGCGGGGCTTGCTACACTATCGGCTGTAGCCTGTGTAGGAGGGATTTCTCTACCCTATCGGAGTGCAGTGCATGCAGGGTATGAATACTCGTCCTAACCATGATTTGCCACTTGAACAAGGAGCTTTCGTTGACTGATTTAGAGGAACGTGTAGATCTTTTCAAAGGATTAAAATAACAAATTCAAAACTTTACTAGCAACAAGTCATCTCACCATGATGGCATATTATTGGCACATTATGATTTTAGACTACTTATAATGTGTTCTTTTTTTTGTAGCAAGTGATGTTTACTTTAACAATGCTGAAAACATGGTGAACTATGTATTAATAAATTCATTTGACAAAATCAGGACTGTTTTTTTTTGTTTTTTTTTGCAATTTGGTATTTTCCCAAATTTCTCAAAATGTCGATGAATTTTCCCAACTCAAAAGCCACAGGAGGCTGAAAAATAATGGGAACAAAAAAACTGTATAAAAATATACCAATTCGTCAGAATTCCGTCAGAAGAGCCCCTTATACCCAATTGGGACCTGCTCTACCCACGGAATATGTCAGATCCAGGAAGGTCTGACTTTATTTTCACCCCCCCCCCCCCCCCCCAGTGAAATTACCACAGAGAGTCCCTATCAAACAACCAAGATAAGAAGAGACCCAGATTAGATAACCATACTGAAACAAGAGGCCCATGGGCCTTAACGGTCACCTGAGATTTGAAATATTTCAGTTTATTTAATTGACCCTTTTTGCCCCCCCCCCCCCCCCCCCCCCCCCATCAGCCCCTAGTGGTCAGTCAGGGCCAACATATGCATATTATCAAACTTTCATTCCATGCTGAAAATGTTAACCAGAATGAATTCCAATAGAAATAAAACAAATAAAAGTCAAAAATGTTATTTCCCTATAAAAACTTTAGTAAAGTTTAGCCCCACCCCAAGGCAAACTTGAGACCCCAGGGTCCTGAAATTCACAATTTTGGTAAAGAACCTTCAAACCCAGCCATCTATGAAGTGTATTTGATTCCAGCATATCTGAGAGTAGAGAAGAAGATTTTTGAAGTTTTAGTCAATTTGGCCCTTTTTAGCCCCACCCATCAGCCCCTAGTGGTCAGTCAGGGCCAACATATGCATATTATCAAACTTTCATTCCATGCTGAAAATGTTAACCAGAATGAATTCCAATAGAAATAAAACAAATAAAAGTCAAAAATGTTATTTCCCTATAAAAACTTTAGTAAAGTTTAGCCCCACCCCAAGGCAAACTTGAGACCCCAGGGTCCTGAAATTCACAATTTTGGTAAAGAACCTTCAAACCCAGCCATCTATGAAGTGTATTTGATTCCAGCATATCTGAGAGTAGAGAAGAAGATTTTTGAAGTTTTAGTCAATTTGGCCCTTTTTAGCCCCACCCATCAGCCCCTGGGGGTCATTCAGGGCCAACATGTGCATGCCATCAAACTGTCATCCCATGCTGACAATGTTTACAAAATTAGAATGAATTCCAATAGAAATAAAATAAATTAAAGTCAAAAATGTGATTTCCCTATATAAACTATAGTAAAGTTTAGCCCCTCCCCAGGGGCAAACGTAAAACCCCTGGGTCATGAAATTTACAATTTTGGTAAAGCACCTTCAGACCCTTCCATCTATGAAGAGTGTTTGATTCCAGCATATTTGAGAGTAAAGAAGAAGATTTTTGAAGTTTTAGTCAATTTGGTCCTTTTTAGCCCCGCCCATCAGCCCCTGGGGGTCATTCAGGGCCAACATGTGCATGCCATCAAACTGTCATCCCATGCTGACAATGTTTACAAAATTAGAATGAATTCCAATAGAAATAAAATAAATTAAAGTCAAAAATGTGATTTCCCTATATAAACTATAGTAAAGTTTAGCCCCTCCCCAGGGGCAAACGTAAAACCCCTGGGTCATGAAATTTACAATTTTGGTAAAGCACCTTCAGACCCTTCCATCTATGAAGAGTGTTTGATTCCAGCATATTTGAGAGTAAAGAAGAAGATTTTTGAAGTTTTAGTCAATTTGGTCCTTTTTAGCCCCGCCCATCAGCCCCTGGGGGTCATTCAGGGCCAACATGTGCATGCCATCAAACTGTCATCCCATGCTGACAATGTTTACAAAATTAGAATGAATTCCAATAGAAATAAAATAAATTAAAGTCAAAAATGTGATTTCCCTATATAAACTATAGTAAAGTTTAGCCCCTCCCCAGGGGCAAACGTAAAACCCCTGGGTCATGAAATTTACAATTTTGGTAAAGCACCTTCAGACCCTTCCATCTATGAAGAGTGTTTGATTCCAGCATATTTGAGAGTAAAGAAGAAGATTTTTGAAGTTTTAGTCAATTTGGTCCTTTTTAGCCCCGCCCATCAGCCCCTGGGGGTCATTCAGGGCCAACATGTGCATGCCATCAAACTGTCATCCCATGCTGACAATGTTTACAAAATTAGAATGAATTCCAATAGAAATAAAATAATTAAAGTCAAAAATGTGATTTCCCTATATAAACTATAATAAAGTTTAGCCCCTCCCCAGGGGCAAACGTGAAACCCCTGGGTCATGAAATTTACAATTTTGGTAAAGCACCTTAAGACCCTTCCATCTATGAAGAGTGTTTGATTCCAGCATATCTGAGAGTAGAGAAGAAGATTTTTGAAGTTTTAGTCAATTTGACCCTTTTTGGCCCCGCCCCTCAGGCCCCTGGGGGGTGGGGACCATATAATTTACAATTTTGGTTGACCTTTAGCCATAGAAGCTTCCTGCCAAATTTCATAGAATTTGGTTTGTGGGTTTTGGAGAAGAAGTTGAAAATGTGAATTGTTTACGGACGCACGACGGACGACGGACGACGCACGACGACGGACAAAAGGGGATTAGAATAGGTCACTTGAGACTTTGTCTCAGGTGACCTAAAAATCACCATCCCGGCTAACATCGTAACACAGCCATGGGAACAAAGATGGCCCCCAAATACGCCATTATATTTATGGACTATTTAGAACAGAGATTCTTATCAAGTATCAACCCGCAAAAAAGTACCCATCCTCTGGTGGCGATAGATAGACGACATATTTTTCATATAGCCCCACACTCGAGAGGAACTGACCTCCTTCCTTGAGGCCCTTAACTCACATCATCCAACTATTAAGTTCACGTCGGAGATCAGCGATACATCCGTGGACACAACAATCTACCTAACAGAATATGGCACATTAAGTAGCCGTATTCACAACAAACCAAAGACTGTCAGATAACAATCAAACATGCGAGTAATGAGTATACTTGCCCTTGTTTAACCAGAAATAACATTACGTCATAATTAACAATTAAAAGTTATCCTCTTGAAGAGTACTTCAGGGCGACTTTCATGTATAACATTGTCCTGATGAAGACCATATGACTTGGTTGAAACTAGTCGACAAATAAATTTTAATCTTAACAGTGTACGCTTGAGTTTGTTGCGGTTATTATCCCTGATTTAAAATATTCCAATTGTACAAGTGTATGTAGCAGGGCCCGGCAAAAGCACGTCCTGACGAGTAGATTTTCCCGACGGACGAGTGGTTTTCATTGTCAACTAGTCTGTCGGACGAGTAGAATTTTTCTATGTTATTTCAGTATTTGTTAATAAAATTGCTTAAAATTTGATGCATTGTTAGTTATGTTTTCTTTTTGGTGCCATTATTACAAAAAATAGTAAAATTTCTGCATGATAGCAGGTAAGTAGGGCTATCGTCGTCTGTAGATCGGAAGTCATGTACGATGACCGATAACCTCCGAATGTTCCGGGTGACATGCAAGTATAATGGGTGTTGTCCGAGGATGTCTGCATAAAAATTGCTCAACGAAAATTGGATTGTTATTTTTATTGTCAGTCAACCTAAAAAATAGGATGACAGTTGTGTTGAGACGACTGATTCAAATGAAAACGGTAACCATTATGATCTCTAACAAATAATTAATTAAGTCACTGCTATATTTTATACTGGTTCATCGAAAACTTTCTCACAATTTCTTGCGTAATGTGACCTATTTCCCGATGTTTACATTAGCTACATTCCTGTATTAGTTGAATCATCAGTCTTTCTATCAATGGATTAAAAATTTACTAACGTAACCCCTGCGAGATGATATTCATGAGTTCATGAATGTTCATGAATCATTCATGAACTTTCTAGAATACTGTAAGTTTTTGATTCATGAAAAAATGTTCATGAATATTCATCAAATACCTCTCATGAACTCTTCATGAACTTTTATGAATAATTTTACAAATTCATTAAGATTCAGGATAGTTCATCATATGTGATTATGAACTATTCATGAACTTTCATGCATAGATGATATTCATCAAATTTCATCAAAATGAATGAAATAGTAAGAACAGTTGATAATGAATTTTGAAGAACTTTAATGAATAAGAATTTTATGTGATTATGAACTATTCATGAATTTTCATGCATTGATGATATTCATTAAAATTCATCAAAATGAATAAAATAGTAATGAATTTTGAAGAATTTTAATGAATGAGAATTTGACTTTAAAATTGAACATTTTCTTGAATAAAAAAATACCTTACATTTTAAATTGAATAAAAAACTTAATATCTAAAAAGTTTATAAATTTAATTCCATGTCTATATTACAATTTTGTTCTTGGCTTAAAGAAGAATAAGGAAACTACAGGCTTACTAAACCCCTTTACAATAAGAAAACTTCAAATTTCCCGCCAAATTTTCCCACCAAATTTTTCCCGCCCAAAAACTTCTAGCAGGAGAGTTCCAATACATGGCAGCCATGAGGCTTTTCTCACAAAGATAAATAACATGTTATTTTACAAATGAAGGCAAGTATTTATCTTTCATACCTGCTTCATGATCAATACAAGACTACCAGGAAATGAAATATTCAACTCTGGAAATATGTCAACCTGTTTATAGGTAAGAATTAACTTAAAATCAATCACCATGCATGTGACCTAAATTTACATAGTGCACATAATATTCAAACAGCTTTGGCATTTCTTAAATTGCATTGCCCATTTAACTAAATTGTACAAACACACATCATATGTACAATGAGAATTAATGCAATAATGAACATAAATCACTCTTATCTGAAGAATATTAAAAGGATTTTGCGTCCAAATGATTGTGTACATATACTCATTTCAAGCAGTTATGAATTTTGAAACAAGTGATGGATCCATTTGAATGGAAGGACTACAAGGATATTGTCAAACATGCATAGTGATACAGTTCATGACAAACTTTGATGAAATTAAGTGGTAAAATGCATGCAAATTCATTTTATAAATAAAATCATAACTCATGAATTAATCATGAATTATCATGAATAGAATAGTACATGAATATTCATGAACTTTGATGATTTTATGAATGAAAATCTTGATTTCAGGATTAATGAATGTTCATGAAATATTTCTTTCATGAACATTCATCATAGTTTTAAGTTCATGAATATTCATGAACTAATCATGAATTGTCATGAATGAAAAAGTTCATGAGTATTCATCATAGTTTTAAGTTCATGAATACTCATGAACTGATCATGAATTTTCATGAATGAAAAAGTTCATGAACATTCATGAACTATGATGATTTCATGAATGAAAAATTTTCTTACATAATTCATGAATATTCATGAACATAATTTGAAAAAAATATTCATGAAGTTTTAAGTTCATGAATTTCATGAAAATATTCATGAATAAATCAAGAATATTCATGAATTTTGTTCATGAATAATTCATGAACTATTCATGAATGTTCATGAATTATTCATATCGTTTCACAGGGGAATGAACATTATAAGATCAAGCGTGAACGTATTGAATACAATTGGTAAACAGCCATGTGAAAAATGAGAATGTTGCATAGCAGATAATTCTGAAATTTTGCAGACAAGTGAATTCTTTGTTCGGACGAGTACTTTTATTCAGGCCACTAGTCCGATGGACGAGTGCTTTTGAAAGTTTTTCCTCTGCCCTGATGTAGTCATGAGAACTGAAGACGTTCATGGTAGCTAGGAGACTGCAATAAATATTATCATGGACATTCCAGATTTTGTATATTGCCTCTGTCATGGACGGTACAGTTATTGTACACGTACATCATGATTGACCACTATGACCAACAGATGTGCTAATTTTGAGAGTTTTATAAAAGAAAATATTTCATCATGCTATCACTGATCCACGTACAATACACATTTTATAAGAAAAACATGTGATTTTGCGTCTGACTAGGCTCTGTATAAATTACCACCAACAAAGTATGGTCCTGAAAGAAAACAAAGAATATTTACATTCTGTGTGACAGTCTCCCATTACTCCTGTGTTAAACCAGATGGTATTGATCACCGTATAAATGCAACCCAGATCACATGATGTCATCAAAAAAATGTTTGGCAATGTGTTGCGGGTGAATCAAACCTAGCATGGATTTCGACTTAGAACAATTGCGTAAATATGACGTCATTGTGTTTTTTTGTTGATCATAGTCACGCCGAGGCTTTGTATTACACATCAATTTGAATGCAAACCAAGCACTACAATAAAATCAATTTCACATGTGCCGTTCTTTCAATTGAACATTCAGGAAAATAGCTGAACTTAAACCCCAGATTTAGCAAAGAGAAATTGAAGTTTAATGTATCTTAATGTAAATATAACAATTGATACTCAAAATACTCATACCGTAAATATTCGGGTATAGTGCGCACTCGCGTATAGTGCGCAGGTACGTTTTTGAGGTTCATTTTCAATTTTTTTTTTTTTTTTTTTTTTTTAATTTTCAACTGAGCGGTAGATGAATTTTAAAGCATAAGATGAAAGCTAATTTACAATGTACCACATTTAATTGGAATCACCGGTCAGATTTGACACATTGGATTGACAGGTTGTTTACATTATATCGCCACAGGCCTAGTCAGCTTGCAAATTATAGCGGTCCCATCTACGCTGTTGTACCAACAAAATAATTAATCCTACTCTCAATTACCTTGTGATTTTCACGCAGGTATGGTCTCTTGTGGTATCTTTCCACGAACATACAAAGCTAATTAAGCTCAATTATAACAAGATTGAATAGTAAGCTGACTGCTACGTAATGTAACACAGGACGCCATTTTGTATACAGTACTGAAACAAGTCTGCAGTCGTCGTGCTGGTCACAACTTTTATATCAATGAATTAACATGTGTAATGGATAAATCTACAGTGCAGACGATAAATAAGAGTAACCCGGTGGTTTTCACAGTCATATCGTATTTTATAAGGCCAGTTGGTCAGTGACTGCCGCACGAGATCAAGGCATTAGTGTTACCCGAGCCTAATTGCGCATGCATGCTGTTACAGCTTCCGTAAATAAACAAGTTGAACATTATCAGTTTCTGGCAACATTCTGGATTTATAAGGTGATTAATTTAGAAGTATGAAATAACTAAGTACTGCTATATCATTTCAAGTTTTGTTTGATGTTAATTGAGATGTTATACATCGTTTTGGACCTGAATACGGGAACATGCTCAAGTGAGATCGTATGTGTACGGAACATGTGGGTCACGACCGACTTAGATAAATCCACGTAATTGCTGATAAATACACAATTTCAAGAAATTAAACATTAAAATAACTATTCATTTCTTTGATTATTTGTTAACTATTACTTTCTTAATGCTTTATATATGTTATATATAAGTATTAAATCAATCCTGCTGTGAAAGGAAACGATCACAAATCTCAGTCAAATCACATCCATTCTCACTGGGAAAAGGCTTGTACTTGCGTATAGTGCGCAGTGGTCTTTTTCACTTGTCAATTTTTGAAAAAAAGTGCCCACTATACGCGAATATTTACGGTACTCGCGTCAATCATGCAGGTAAAACCAATTTTTAGCAGATTATAATTCATGTCACAGTGACACTTGTCAGATAAGCGTTTTATTATAAAGTGTTTATATGATCATGAATAGTAAGAAAAAATGGCGCTTTCCAAGCGAAAACCACTGTCGTTATTTATAAAGTTTCTGCATGTAGTTTTCGCAGAAGGGAATAAAGTCTGAAAAGGAGTCAAAACATATATAAAAAAAAATAACAAGTTATAGGTAGGAACAAATACTGAACTTTATCTAAACATGAAAAGATTGATTCATGGACCTAATGTTACCTGAACATGGACGAGAAGCATTACTGTTACGTCCATTTTTAGACCACATCTCTGCTATTGCTAACAAGAGGCCCATGGGCCTTAACGGTCACCTGATTTTTGAAATTCAGTAAATTTGAATGAAAGAATGAATTTCAAAACAAATAAAACAAATGATAGTCAAAAATGTGATTTCCCTATAACTATAGTAAAGTTTATCCCCTCCCATGGGGCAAACGCGAGACCCCAGGGCTAGGAAATTCACAATTATGGTAAAGCACCTTAAGACCCTTCGATCTGTGAAGAGTATTTAATTCTACCTTATTTGGGCTGTAAGAGAAGATTTTTAAAATTTCTGTTAATTGACCCTTTTTGGCCCCGCCCATCAGCCCCTGGGGGTCAGTCAGGGCCAACATGTACATACCATCAAACTGTCATCCCAAGCGGATATGTTAACGAAGTTAGAATGAATTCCAATAAAAATTCAACAAGTAATGGTTAAAAATGTGATTTCCCTATATACACTATAGTAAAGTTTACCCCCTCCCCAGGGGCAAACGTGGGACCCCAGTGTCATGAAATTCACAATTTTGGTAAAGCACCTTAAGACCCTTCCATCTATGAAGAGTATTTGATTCTACCATATCTGAGAGTAGAGAAGAAGATTTTTGAAATTTTTGTCAATTTGACCCTTTTTGGCCCCGCCCACCAGCCCCTGGGGCTCAAATAGGACCAACATGTACATACCATCAAACTGTCATCCTATGCTGATAATTTGATACAAGTTAGAATGAATTCCAATACAAATCCAACAAATAATAGTCAAAAATGTGATTTCCCTATATAAACTATAGTAAAGTTTACCCCCTCCCCAGGGGCAAACATGAGACCCCAGGGTCATGAAATTCACAATTTTGGTAAAGCACCTTAAGACCCTTCCATCTATGAAGAGTATTTGATTCTACCATATCTGAGAGTAGAGAAGAAGATTTTTGAAGTTTTAGTCAATTTTACCCTTTTTGGCCCTGCCCCGCAGGCCCCTGGGGGGTGGGGACCATATAATTCACAATTTTGGTTCCCCCTCAGCCATGGAAGCTTCCTGTAAAATTTCATTGAATTTAGTTCAGCGGTTTTTGAGAAGAAGTTGAAAATGTAAATTGTTTACGACGTACGACACACCGCACGACGCCGGACAAAAGGCGATTGCAATAGGTCAACTGAGACTTTGTCTCAGGTGACCTAAAAATGCTTGGATTAAATAAAAGGCATCAAAAATATTAATCCTTGTTGACTTGTTTTATATTATATGTTATAGATCTTTGTAACAACTAACCTTCCATATCAATAGCAAAATTAATGTATTGAAAATTGTGAGAAGTAAAAGTTATATTTTTGGAGATAAAGGTCACTACACTTTCTTAAGATACAGGTGAAAAAACCCACCATTTTCCTAAGGTATGGGTAAAAACCCCACCTGTTCAAAAGTTATCTGGAGCACTGCATATTAGCAGCAGGTCACATATGATAGTACTTTTTTGTCACCAACTGGGATGGGGAAACAGTCTGTCTCTGAGGACAAGGTTATATCTCTTATCAAATCAATTGATAACAGCTTGGTATTCCATTAATTTGCATCAGGAATGTTTGCAGAATTTAAGTAACATATTCATTGTACCTGCACATACAATATTGTCTAAAAATTTGCCTACTGTAATTACAATGTAATATGTAGCTATTCCTCAACCGAATTACATCAAATGATTTATATCAAAATTTGTATTTTAAAATGCTACAACTTGCAAGTGATTACATTGTTGTACTAGGTTATTATCTTATTATTGGTTAGAATCACGTCACTTGATAAATATACTGTTTGATTAAAATGAATAGACTTGTACATTATAAATAAAATTAGCTCATTATTGTTAAACAAATAAAGTTACTACCTGGTTTATAGTTGTTTTTTTAAGCAGGCAATATTTAGTCCAAATCTCTTAATCATCATGCAAAATATAACTAGGCCTATGTAATACAAATTATAATCTGTTCCCTCCATCCCCTCTCCAAAATGTCAGCGGTCCATTACCTGATCCAAGACTCAGCTGGTGGTTATCACAACGATTCCGTTAATAAAAAAGGTGGGGGCTGAGGAAAAACCTTCCAAAGATTTTTATTTTTAAATCTCTAATTTTAGGGGGTTTATGATGAACTACACAATGCACCACAGAGCTTTAGTCTATATATTTCATTTTTTTCAGAGGAGAACCCCGAACCCCCCACCCGGATAAGTAGAGCCGCAAAAACCCCACCCCTTCTCAAAATTCTGTACATCCGCCTCAGCATAACATACTAAACATCGGGTATCTAGGTGAATAATCTGTTTACCTCCAGCAAACGGCGTTGTTCCATGTCCAGCAAAGCCAGGTGTCGATGTTGTATGGCAAGCTGTTTGGGTTGTTACCTATTAAATACAGATATCAAAATAAAGATATCATTATTAATATAAAAATTAAAGATATCTTTAATTCAAATAGAGATATCTTTAATTTAAATAGAGATATCTTTAATTGAATTAGAGATATCTGTATTTGAATTAGAGATATCTCTATTTAAAATACAGATATCTCTAATTAAACACAAAATAGAGATATCTCTAATTCAAATACAGATATCTCTAATTCAATTAAAGATATCTTTAATTTTTATATTACCAGATAGTCCAATTTAATTACAAGCGTTTCGTTAACACTGATCAGGATTAGGGAGTAATCATTATTTTCTTTGTGTTTCAATATTAATCTTCGCACTGAGCAAACATGTGTAAATACAGATATCTTTAATTCAAATAGAGATATCTGTATTTGAAATAGAGATATCTGTATTGCAAAGTAATTGCAGATATCTCTAATTCAATTAAAGATATCTCTATTTAAAATTTTTTTAAATATTTGAATTAGAGATATCTGTATTTGAATTAGAGATATCTGTATTTAAAATGAAGACATCTCTATTTAAACAAAATTAAAGATATCTGTATTTAAAATAGGGATATCTTTAATTCAAATAGAGATATCTCTATTTTAAATAAGATATCTTTAATTCGACAAGAATTAAAGATATCTATTTAAAATAAAGATATCTCAATTATAATTAAAGATATCTGTAATTCAAATAGAGATATCAGAATTTGAAAGAGATATCTGTAATTTAAAAGGAGATATCTCTTTTTTCAGTAGAAATAGAGATATCTATATTTAAATTAGACATATCTTTATTTAAATAGAGATATCTTCATTTTAAATAGAGATATCTTTAATTAAATAGAGATATCTTCATTTCAATAGGTAAAAACCCAAACGGCTTGCCATAGATGTTGAGTGTCCAGGACAGTCTCCGACGAATGTTGGAGCAGACGTTACAAATAGGCCTAAGCTTACTGCCTAGATCTACTCCAAATGCCCCTAGTTAGGCTAGATATATGATATACTTCTCTGGTCAGTACTATAATGACATGATGAATACATCGTTGGATGTTCTGTGTGGGGGGTTTCCCTCGACTGGTAACACAGCGTACGCAAAACCAATGTTGATGTTGCTCCACACAGCCTGGGGACACTCAACAGACAAAACGTTTCTGATTGGCTGTCCAATCAGTGTACATAACCAATAGACGTTTTGCATAATTCTCCTCCGCCCTCTTTAATCCGGGTCATTTGCCACAGGTCAAAGGTCAAGCGGTTAAACATTTCCCTGCAACAACACTGGAACACTACAGAGTTTAAAGTATTAGCAGTGTTTTCTCCGTTTAGAAAAAATGACAGTAAGTTTTACATGCCTAAATCTAGCTATTTGTCATCAGAGATACTCATACTAACACATTTTCCAATGTCACTGTTTATTTTAGCAATAAATGTTTCAAATATATGGGTCCTACATCAGCCGTTTGGTAGGTTTCAGCTGTTCCGATATAGAATATGTACCTGGCAGCTTTATGGGGGAAAAGTATATAATCGATTTCAAGCAAGAGACTTAAACCAATATGTTATTTTTGAAATGTGTTTCATTTTTTAAGAATACAAAAACGAAGGTAACCCGACAGGCCTTGGTAAACTGGCTGACATGCAGCATGTACAGAATCTTCCGCTGGCCTTCATCATTCAATTACATGTCCATACTGTTGTTACATACACATTTATCAGTTGACCACCTGATTATCAACACATGGTTTTCACTACTGTATTAATTTAGGATCATTATCATACCATACTCAATTTTTTAAATCTATGTTTTAACATGAGAAGAGCACTCTCAAATCAAATGAATGAGTTAGTAGAACGTTTAGAAACTGGTCAGTGCACTGGTTGGTCCGGTCACCAAAATTGTTACTAGAGTCACAGGTGCCTGACTCGTTTTATAAAATAATAACATATAAGAGTACATATAAATGAGAAAGGTTCTGAACTCCCCCAGGCTTGAAATCTGATGTATTTATTTCTAAGTACCGTAGCTTCGGTTGTATTGGGTGGATTTTTTCGAAGTAGGTCTTAAATTGAAGAGAAATTGCCAATCTTTAAAATAAGCCATAACATGTTGTCGATTTCTCGATATTAGTTTACGAAATGGGGCGTGAAACTTCAAAATTCTCTCGATTTTGTTTACTCTGACAAGTTGACGTATCAGGGTCACCACACTTTGACTCTATTGGACATAGCTTTAAATACGAAGTCCACGGGTTAATCAAGAGGTACGCTTCATCAGATCACCGAATACAACTATTACATACACTTACTTTATGTATTCGAGCACCCTATCGACGGCCCCGGGACTTTTTATGCATACTGATAGCAGACTTTCCCTTTGAGTAGCCATGTTGTGCCAGCCGCGGTAAATTTAAACAAGCATTCTGATTGGTTAAACACATTTCTATAAATGAGTAATGGCAAATAAAAATGGTTACCGGTTCTTATAAATATCAACATATAATCAACACTTGTTCAAATTCCATGTACAATAAAACCTACTCATGGCTAAGTTACAGCTTTTACTCCAGATCAATATCACTCCTGTGAAAAACAATCTCCCTCCTCCCCACCATGCAGTTTTTATTGACTAAAAAAAATTTAAGAATGCTGTTCTATTTATTGTCTCTCCTCATTGATACTTTTGACACAACTCATCAACTGTGAGTCTATAAATACTTTAAGTATTAATATTTGACTGCAGATTTAAACAATCTGACATTTATCGACTGATAATGATATCTAAAGTCAAAAGATGCACACAGGTCTTAATATAAATATGAAATGTAAATTGACATGTTACATTATGCATATATAACACCATATTCTAGTGTTTCAAAAATATGAATAAATAGAAATAAAAAGTGTTTCCGACCTACCCATCCAGTACTTTTTGGGCACGTTATCGGAAAGACAGCTCCTTTTTTTGGCCTAAGTGCCTCGACAGAAATTGACCCAAGACACTAATTCACACTTTTTGTTCATGAACGAAAGAAGCATACAGTATTTGACCAAATAAGCACCCAGGGTCCTAAAAAAAATTAGGGGAGCTTATTGGGGCATTATTCAAAGATGACTAGTTTAAAATTTCTGGTCTCAGACTCCACAATATTGTAAGCTGCTGTACATTTGGATATTTTGCTTTATAAACCAGTTGATTTCTCAGAAAACTAGTAGACAATTTTAATGTATTAATAGACTATAAATATATGAAGAGTGTATTTTAATTGGTCAATCCCTACATATGACTCCACATTGTAGCACTGACATGTTTAAGATCTTGAGGAGTCACAGAAGAAAGCATAATGGGGTTAAATAGAGTAGTTATACATGGATATCCTTAGTCTGCTGAGTGTCGAGTCAGGTCAGATACCCATTTACCAACAGTATACAAACCTGTAGCCACACCATGAACCTATTCTTTGTTTTGGAAATCTGTATTCAGTTTATTGAACGCATCTTAGTAATGACATTCATGCAAATGCAAATAAATGCTTATAATGTTCTGAACACTTCATTATAAGCTCTGGAATTCAAAGCCTAGTGCGATACATACTGCTACCTATATATAATATTTCTTACTACACAAATTGAAACATTTCTGAATTGTTCTGTTTCAGAAATAACTTTTTATGGTCAATATTGATAAGCACTCTTGGTGGGAACATACCTAATTAAATCATATAATTAGATTGGATTGTGAGTTTGTGACTAATTTTAATTTAATATTTCAAAACAAATGTATTAACCATGTCATTTGTGATACTTTACACAAGAAATCGATAATGCAGGTTTAATATACCGGGCATACAAATTTTCATAATAGTAATATTCAATTATGAATCTAATGCTTGGGACCCACAAAGGGAGCGTTTCATTAACAGACAATACAATGTACACAAATGAAGTATAAATGCTTCATTTGGGCACCACAACTTCAAATGTGCCTGGCCGCTTTCAGCAATCATATTTGACTGTATATGTTTCTTATAAACAATGATCAAATGTAGCTTTGCAGCAAAGTAGGCCCCATAGGCAAGTCATTTCCTGATAGGATGTAAAACAGGTAATAAACTGCATCCAGTGAACTACATTATGTTGCATGAATCTTAAACTAGAACTGTCGTCCGTTGACAAAACCCATAACCTTCGGGCTTCCCCCCACTACCAACGAGGTTATTTGTAGAAAAATGAAATTAATTGCAGTCTTGTAAAACAGGGTCATGGGTCAATTAACTTTCCAAAATGAGGAGGTAAATTCTACCTCTTATTGAATTACTCACATGTACAATGTATAAGGATTACTGCTGGTAAGTTGAAATTCCATTGCATTTATAGAAGGACTAAGTAATAGTAATTGAATGCAAAACAATTACAGAAGTCCCAATAATGCCTTCCCATACTCCTGAAGATGCAAATGTGGTCTGTATACCGATGTGGATGAATTTGAAGTCCCTAAAACCCCTCTAAACAAATTTTCAAAGAAATCAAACAATATCTAAATTTTGAACAATCAGAAGCTTCCATGTGGTTACTATGGCAGCCAAACCCATACATTTGAATTTGCAGCCCCTTGATAACCCTTCCAAATTTTCATTGAAATCGAACAATACGTACATTTTGGCCAATCGAAAGCCAGTAAATGGCAGCCATTTAATTAAAATGTGAAACTGAGGTTGCAAAAGTGAACAGTTTTCCGTGATGAACATATGAAATGCCTTCCTTGTCTTAAATTTGTGTTGTATTTGTATTGTCAACACAAGACCATTGTTTATATTTTTCTTAATTTTGAAAGTCAATTTTGACGATGACTGGCTGTTATGGTACATGCATCTGATCAATAGACAGGTGAAATATGTAATTCTGTTGTAATCATTAAATATGTTTGTTATGAGCATGAAGCTATATTAGTTTATGTGTTAACCTAGATGGAGACGGCTGTGTTTATATTGATTTCTAAGACTTTTGTTGGACACGCCACTTGCATCAAAATTGAGACAATCACGAATGATAAGGACGTTCTTATTAGGGATTTAAATGACAGACAATGATAATAATGTTAACCAGGACAGTGATATAGACAACAACCCTCAAATGATTTGTGATAAAGTAATTATCAACGACACACTAGACAGACTACAAACGGTATCAAGTTTCATGGAAAGTACCCAGATGTACAGGAAACTGTTTTGACATTTTAACTTATTTCTAAGAACATGATATGATATGTTCATCTCAAACCAATAGTAAAATGAAATGTTGATTAACCATACAATGTTATGTTATTTGACATAACGCAGTATGAAATATGTCGGCCTCAGGTTGGACCTCAGTTATATTAAAAACCAGTTAACTTGGAAGTATTTTCCCATTCCCCAAGGATTTCAATATAATGGAATTCGTCTGCACCAAATTTCATCAAAATCAGACATCTAAATTTCGACCAATCAAAAGTCATCTCTATGGCCGCCATTTTGCTTTCATTTTCGACTTTTTTAAAATACGGAATTAAAGTTTGTCTTGTAAACATCTTCTACCAAAGAGTTTGATTGAATTCTATTGAATAGTAAAGGAGTAATAGCAAATTAGTTTTTTAGCCAATCAGAGGTTCCCGGGCATGTATTTTCCGAGGATTCCGAGGATTATCCTCGGAGTAAGCTCGGAATCCTCGGAGAAAGCTCGGAATCCATGGAGAAAGCACGGAATCCACGGAGAAAGCTCGGAGAAAGTTCGGAATCCTCGGAGAAAGCTCGGAATCCTAAGTGAAAGCTCGGAAGTACCTTGAAGAAACCTCGGCAAAGTTGTATTGAAGCTCGGAATCCTCGGAGGCATCCTCGGAAAGCTTGGAAGAAACCTCGGAGGATGAGGACTTAGAAAATTTTTTTCAAAAATAAAGCTCGGAGGTTGAGGACTTAGAAAAATTTCATAAAGAAAAGCTCGGAATATGTTAACTTAGTAAAAATAACAGCTTTGGAATTTGGGACTTAGTTGATTCCCGAAAAAAAAACACCTATTTTTTAATCAAAATTGAATGATGATTTCAGTAATGAACTATTATTGTTTAAATTGCAATTCATGTTTATAAAACTTCAATAGTAATCATGACATTCATATCTTTTCAAATTCAAATATCCATCCAATTTATAATAATGCTTAAAGTATTGCTTCATTTATATATTTTACACAAGTATTTATAAAATCCACTTCATTAAAGTCATAAGTGAACATATGGTATATTTTTCAATAGTATAATCAGTTAATTGTTTCTAGGAGTGATATTCATTTTAAGGGTAACCTGCAAATTATGTAAATTGAACTTCCATCAGTACTAATTTCAGCAAAATAATATATGTTGAAGCCTTATTATCAAAAACCTTTATAACGAGAGCATATGTTATCAGTAGACTGGCCCAGCTTGACCAAGGTAATATGATACCAATTCAAGCTGATGAGTACAGGAAGTCCATGCCAGTCAGACTCCAGACACCATGGGGCCAACCCTGGGGTATTTTTTGAAAAAAGGTTTTTATTTTTTTAATTTTTAAGGTTATTAAAAAAGGAAAAAACCAAAAGGGGGTAAAAAAAAAATTTAAATTTTTTTTTCCCCCCGGAAAAAAAAAAAACCCCAAAAAAACTTTTAAAAAAAAAAATTTTTTTTTTTTTTTAAAAAAAAAAAAATGTTTTTTTTTAAAATTAAAAAAAATTTAAAATTTTTTTAAATTTTAAAAAAAAAAGGGGGTTTAAAAAAAAAATTTTTTAAAAAAAAAAAAATTTTTAAAAGGGGGGGCCCCCCCCCAAAAAAAATTTTTCCCGGGGGGGGAAAATTTTCGGTTTTAAAAAAAACCAAAAAAAATTTTTTTCCCCCAAAAAAAAAATTTTTTTGGGGGGCCCCCCCAAAAAATTTTTTTTAAAATTTTGGCCTTTTTTTTTTAAAAAAAAAAAAATTTTTTTTTCCCCTTTTTTTTTGGGTTTTTTTTTTAAAAAATTTTAAAATTTTAAAGGGGGTTTTTAAAAAAAAATTTTTTTTTAAAAAAATTTTTTGGAAAAAGGGGGGGGAAAATTTTAAAAAAAACCCCTTTTTTTTTTTGGGGGAAACCCGGTTTCCCGGGGGGGGGGGGGTTAAAAAAGGGGGCCCCCCCCAAAAAAAAAGGGGAAAACCGGGGGGAAAAAAAAATTTGGGGGGGAAGGAAAAAAAGGGAAAAGGGGGGGGGGAAAAGGGGGGGGGAAAATTTTAGGGGGTTTTTTGGGGGGGGGGGGGAAAAAAAAAGGGGGGAAAAAAAATTTTTTGGGGGGGGGGAAAAAACCCGGGGAAAAAAAAAAAACAAAAAAAAAAAAAAGGGGGGGGGGAAAAAAAAAATTTTTTTAAAAAAAACCCAAAGGGGGGGGAAAAAAAAAAAAAAAAAGGGGGAAAAAAAAAAGGGAAAAACCCCCGGGGGGGGGAAAAAAAAATTTTTCCCCAAAATTTTTTTAAAAGGTTCCCCAAAAAAAAAACCCCAAAAATTTTTTTAAAGGAAAAAAAAATTTTTTTAAAAAATTTTTTTTTTGGGGGCCCCGGGGTTTTTTTTTTTTAAAAAAAAAAGGTTTTTAAATTAAAAAAAAAAAGGGGGAAAAAAGTTTTTTAAATTTTTTTTTTTTAAAAAAAAAAAAAAAAAAGGGGGGGGGGTTTTTCCGGGGGGAAAAAATTTTTAAAATTTAAAAAAAAAATTTTTTTTTTTTTCCCCCCCCCCCAAAAAAAGGGGGGGAAATAAAAAAAAAAAAAAAAAAAAAAAAAAATTTTTAAAAAAAATTTTAATTAAAAAAGGGGTTTTTAAAAAAATTTTTTTTTGGGGGGGGGGAAAAAAATTTTTTTTTAAAATTTTTTTTTTTTTTAAAAAAACCAAAAAAAATTAATTTGGGGGGGGTTTTAAAAAACCCCCCCCTTTTAAAAAAAGGGGAAATTTTTTTTTTTTTAAATTGGGGGGGAAAGGGAAAATTTTAAAAAAAAAAAAAAAAGGGGGAACAAAAAATTTTTTCCAAATTCCAAA
>NW_022980326.1:0-1608 GCF_902652985.1 Pecten maximus
TTTTACAGATATAATAACTACCCTCTATATAATAGATTTTTTTTTTTTTTAATTTTGAAAACATCCTTTTGTAAGGTTAAATTATTTACAACAATTACAAAACAAGCTATATTAACTTTTATTAATCACTCTTGTTGGCCCATATGGAAGCGCAAGAGAGGTCTTCTTGTGGGAGGAAACCGGAGTACCTGGGGAAAGCCCACATGGTCGGGCAGGTGACCCCATACCTTTTCACGTCCGATCGTGGAAATTGAACCCCGGCCGCCTAGGTGGAAGGCAAGTGTGTTACCACTGTGTCACCCAACCACCTTCACAAGACGCTTTATTTTTATGACTCTGAAGGGCTAGAAACAGTTATGACAGTGACACCGGATTCATTTACTGATCAGCATTGTGGAGATTACTCCGTTTGGCATGAATTCAGGCAAATCTTTGGATCCAAACTTGTATTTTTTTCTTGGTGACAAAAACTTGTGGAATATATTGTTATATTGCAAATGACATGTGTGAGTTTTATCTTTATTCTCATTTCTGGTTAAATTTGTAATTTCCGTCCCTGCAGGACTAAGAATATCTTCGAAATGATTACAAGAAAAGTGCAAATAATTTTTTTTTTCATTCTCAAGTTAGCATAAATGATCATTGTAAGTACACAAAGACAAAGATAAAAATCATTTGTTTTTTATTTTAGCATTATAATCATCAGATAAATCTCATTTTTTATATCATTATGATAATTTTATTTCAAATATACAATTGTTTATGTGTATTGAGCATGTTTTGTTGTCCATGATCATAATGTATGTGTAATAGCATATATATGGAAAATAAAAAATATTAAACCTGAACATTTTCAGCTGTTATCGTTTGTCTGCATTGAATATATATTACTGTATTTATCCTAAAAAGAACCCACGAGCCGAAATACATAACCTAGGTCACAAAGTCAAGGGACGTATATATTGGTGGTTTGTTTTATTTTGTTTAACGTCCTATTAACAGCCAGGGCCATTTAAGGACGTGCTATGTTTTGGAGGTGGAGGAAAGCCGGAGTACCCAGAGAAAAACCACTGGTCTATGGTCAGTACCTGAACTGCTCCACATGGGTTTCAAACTCACGACCCGTGCAGAGGTGGAGGGCTAGTGTTAAAGTGTCGGCCCCGATTGGTGATAATCTCTGGTCTGTCTCTAGGAGTACAAAGTGCTGAACAATATACTCTGGTCATCTTCGCTAACTAAGGGTTACTCTACGCTAAGCTCCATTTCACGTCAAATTTGTAATGAACGAAGCCAAGGGTGAAATGGAGCTTAGCGTGGAAAACCCTTGGTTATACATAGTTCACACCAACGGCGCTTTGATGGCGCTTTAAAGCGGCGGGTAAAGCGGCACCAAAGCGTAACAAAGCTTGATTAAAGCGTCAGGGTCGTAATAGATCGTGGGAAAGCTTGGAGTAAAGTTGGACATTCGGCTAGAGCGCCAAAATTTTTTAAACTGTTTAAAAATTTTGCACGCTCTGTCACGAATAGACCCCTTTCACAATCCCCGCAATCGACTACAATTTAGAGTTATTTCCCTTGAATATTTCTGAAAACGAGGCTCAGCCTGCT
>NW_022980327.1:0-1378 GCF_902652985.1 Pecten maximus
TCTGGTTTATAGAAATCTGGCGAGTGAGAGGTGTATGGAACTTCTGTATGTATAGGGTTAAAGAGGAATCTGAGCGAGTGAGAGAGTGTGTGGGGAATCCTTCTGTAGTGTATATGTGTTTATAGAGGAATCTGAGCGAGTGAGAGAGTGTAATGGAATCCTTCTGTAGTGTTAAAATGGGTGATAGACGAATCTGAGCGAGTGAAGAGAGTGTATGGGAATCCTTCTGGTAGTGGTATATGGTGATAGAGGAATTGAAGCGAGTGAGAGAGTGTCGGGGAATCCTTTCTGTAGTGTATATGGTTGATAGTGTCACGAATCGGAAGCCGAGTGGAGAGAGTGTATGGGAAGTCCTTCTGTAAGTGGTATATGGTGATAGAGGAATCTGAGCGAGTGAGGAGAGTGTATGGGAATCCTTCTGTAGTGTATATGGTTGATAGAGGAATCTGGACCGAGTGAGAAGGTGTATGGGAATCCTTCTGTAGTGTATATGGTGATAGAGGAATCTGACCGAGGAGATGAGTGTATGGGAATCCTTCCTGTAGTGTATATGGTTTATAGAGGAATCTGAGCGAGTGAGAGAGTGTGTGGGAATCCTTCTGTAGTGTATATGGTGATAGAGGAATCTGAGCGAGTGAGAGAGTGTATGGGAATCCTTCTGTAGTGTATTATGGTTGATAGAGGAATCTGAGCGAGTGAGAGAGGTATGGGAATCCTTCTTGGTAGTGTAAATGGTTGATAGAGGAATCTGAGCGAGTGAGAGAGTGTATGGGCATCCTTATTTAGTGTATATGTTCTTGATATTACTTGTAATGTTTGTCTCAGATGCGTTATCCACGTATAATAGTCGATTTGGCCTATTTAGAAAAGGAGTATTTCATGTTAGGTCTGTACTAGTACAGCTGAATATAATTCTTTTACTCTGATGAAAAAAAAACAACAAACAAACAAACAAAACGGATTTTGTAACTTCATGTAATGATCAAATATGAGATTACGACGCATGGGGTTAGTTTTTTAGGGTGCCAAGATCAAGGACAATTGATTTATTTATTTAACGGGTTTTACGTCCGTTATTACGGCCTTGTGGCCTTTCATCAAGAATAATATCACTGCTTCTATTTATAGAAACTACTTGTCGGCGTTCTAGCGCGACTTCATCATTAGATGCATTTTAATCAAACATCATACATTAGTGAAGAACGAGAATACATCGAAGATATTCGTGTTTAAGGGTGCCAAGGTCAAAGACAATGTCACCTTTACTATCTATACATGGCTTATAGCAAGATATTTCAGTCGGTATGCATGGCAAATGCTTGGCAAGCGAGAGAATTTGCATTGTTGGCGATGCCTTGTTACAAATGGTGTTTGCTCC
>NW_022980328.1:0-10046 GCF_902652985.1 Pecten maximus
TAAAAAATGATTGGTGACTATAAGACACATACAACTCACTTTATAGATATATCGTTCCACAGATAAAACATTTTTTACTGCGATCCCTATTTGAGCTATTTTATACATTCAAACTTTGATCAACACAACAATAGAAAGGTTGAAGATAAATTTCCACAAAGAATGCTGAAATTATAGATTAACACAGTTTATGGTGCTGGAAGGGACAATTGCTGGCAACAGAACCATAATTTAATACATCTCCAACCAACACTTTCAGGATATATCTGATGTTTTATACTAGAACATTAATTTTCAATTCCAAATCGAAGTACTTTATCTGTGTATTTCAGATTAAGTAGAAAAGAAAAAGAAAAAGAAAATGTCTATACAGTAAGGACCGTAGCTTTTAATACTTTTACCCTTTCCCCCGCGATTTATGGTGACGAGTGTACATGGAGAAATAATCACCGTGTTTCCTGGTGATAGACCAATTATGCCGATCGATCACCGGGGTTAAATCATCAAAGATCGCGGTGACCAAGCGTGCCGCGGTGAACCTCCGCGATCGAGACACTGAGGACCACAGAGGATCACAGAGGATCAGCAGGACTCATCGGTGCCGACTCATGCGATAAAATTTACCTGTAATATGAATCGGTATGGAGTAATTACATGTATATAACTGACACCCATCAACGCTATGATCGATGTGACCAGGGACGTACGGTATAACCATTTGCCATTGGTTTTAATTGTTTCCATCTCTTATAAATGCCGTAGAATTAAACATCAGTTTTACTTAGCTTGAAAATATGATGATTTTTTTTTTGTCACTAGTCGTAGTCTAGAGGGGACATAGATAATGTCTAGTATATTTAGATATATAAAGAACTGTAAAAATTCCGCTGTGTGTCGCTGACAGGTAAAAGAAAGTAGATTTGATGGAAGTTATTTCTTGAGTAGTAGATCTAAGAATCACTGTGTGATGATCATTTATCATTTCAAACAACTTTAATCCAAGTAAGGATATAATTTGCATACATTTCTGGTGTAGGGCCAGAACGCACTAGCCTACTATATGAAAACATTGAATGTGCCGTCACCGTTTGGTGTCGCTAAGATATAAGGTGTAAATACAATAAAACCGGTGTGAAATCGCACGTATCTTACCAATATGGATAAATGAGATATTTATTTACCCCAGATCACCCATTTAGTCCCACCTAGGTGTTTTATTCCGTCAGTATAGACCCTTGCTTTACGCTAGTCAAAATTTCACGCTGTTGACCTGCCATTTTGTAAGTGACAGTACGACTAACAACCCGAATCGGAACGCAATGGACCGAAAAGGCCATATATAATTTATTGTGTTTTTCTTCTAAAGTAGTTTGAATCAAGAAAACTAAGCTTATTATTTCACAAAACCTGTTATATTAAATTCAAAAATTCATAATTTCTTAATTATAAGCGGTAAAATCTATAGAAATAAAAGTTGTATCATCGCACATGGTTAGGTAATTAGGCCGACCGCGACCTACAATGTATAGTTAGCAACATGGCGTCGAATCCAGAATGAAATATTGACTAGCGTAAAGCGAGGGTCTATAAGGACTGAATAAAATACCTAGATGGGACTAAATGGGTATACTGGGGTAAATAATTATCTCATTTATCCATATATGCAAGTGTTATGTCATTCCCGATTTTATTGTCAGCTGTCGGAGAATTCCACGTTTTCATATCGTAGTGTGCCAGACGAGGCCAATAGAAACTCTGGCTAATTCCACATATGAAACTGATCAAAAGTGGGAATAACACTAATTATGTGTAATGATACTGGTTGCATAGTCAAAAACCTGCAATATATCGTATCTTAGGGCATCCATATAATATGGGTGTTAAATGTACCGGCAGTTTCATGTCTTCACATTAATATCATGTCACTGAGTATTTTTTTTTTCGCTCTGGCCTATTTTATGGTTACTGTTTCTATCAAAAATGTGATTTCAATGATTTTTATAAAATCTTAATACTTGTACGAATTTCATCGGTTAGATTGACAAGTCACCTTATACAAAGCAGATGACACTGAAGTTCGTCACACCTCAGTGAGCATTGTTGCTGTCAATCAAACGCCGCGGAAAGGCTTTGCGCGTATTTCATTGGTTGATAAGAATGATTGACAAGTCATTCTCCGTGCACAGGTAAGATTTACAAGACAGTTACGAAATGTCTTGTTATTACTATGCATCAATCTTTTACAGATAAATATATTTTCAAATAAATGATAACTATTCTTTTAAAGTTTTGCTATCAGAAAGTTAGTTTTATCACGTTTATGACCATAACGAGTTAAATACATGTATATCAATCCATAATTTTACCATCGATCATTGGAATTGTGGAAGTTATTTAATTCATGTTACGGTGTTTGTCTTGTTGAGTACGGCAATAAGATGCATGTTAAAATCACACGATTTGTAAATGATCTCCATTTCGATAGTGATACTTCACACATACGAAAGTCAGTACATGGTATTACATCAACAGTTTCTTTGGTATTTTTGATAATAAACATTATATTTATTTAACATTATTTAAGAAGACAGTACGGTGGTTTTTAGAAGATAAAAAACATATTTGCTGATTATTTCATGTGATAACAATAAAATTTCAACGTATATTTTTTTCTGAAGCGTGTGATTTAAATATTAAGCTGTTAAAGCATTTCTTTATTTTAGAATCCATGTGACACAATCAAATGTTTTTTCCAAAGACTATATTGCTAGAGATCATATATATTTATGAATATATATGAATTACATCAATTGTATTTGACATGTATTTTGAAAGTTCATTGCATTATCTAAAAACATTTTCTAATAAAATATTTAACATAAAATGTGGGTTTTTTTTTTTAGTCATACATGTATATAAAACTTTAGTCATTTCAGTATATATCACAAGTGGTACATGTACAGAGTTAAAGTTCTTGGTGTTCAAATGCTGACGTGGTGAAACTCGGTGTTAAAGTGTACCAAGAACAAAAAAACGATATTCAAACATGTTATTTTTTGTAAAAACCAATGAATGATGTCGCGAACCACATCAAAATCGGTTGGCCGAGTGCCGAGATAAAATCTAAGCATTATATTCTATACAAAACCCGCTTCAAGTCATGAAGAACACTTAATTCAGAAAGTAATATATTATAATCATCATGATCTACAATAGACTAAATCTCTCACGTATGAATACCAGTGTTGGAGCCTGCAACAAACTTCTACATATACAGATTTTATCCCGAGGGTATTTTACATGTCATGGTCTCGGGGATAACGGACGATTACATTCTTGAGAAAGATATAATTTTTATATGATCGTTGTCAGTGAAATTAAATAAAAGTGATTCGCAACAATTATAATATAATTGATACTTTATGTACAGGTACATAGTATAGGTTCTTACTAAAACCATCATTTTCGCTCCGTTCTTTTATATATATATAGAAAACATACAATTTAGTTCATCGTGATTAATCATAATTAATACTAAAACTTATTAACTCGCAATAATTTTCATGTATGAATTTTTCAAATTTTATTTATTTATTTTTTATTATCATTATAAATTTTTTTTTGTTATTGTGTCATTATTGTGAAGTGATCGAGATCATTGTGGTTTTACTTTCCATTCGTATGTCACAAGTCATATCTTCACTTAAAACAGGACTTTAGAAGATTAGAAACATGTTCGGAGAATTACGAATTGAGTGGCTTAGTATAACCGCTAAACAATTACCAAGTGTGAAATTATGGTCCACAAGCTCGTCACACCTGTCACTGCACTACAGGTGTCTGGTGTTCTAATCGGCACACGCCGATAATTCTTGTGAGTTCTCGCGTTTGGTATCTATGTACTTCAAAAAAATTCCGAAGATATACTTTTACATGTTGTACGTAAATTGAGCTTGAATTTTATTAAGAATTGCGTGTTACTATAGGGAAGGCATTTTTAAGTTGTTGAAATCAAACATATTATTTTTGGAATTCAGTGGGTTTCGTTTTCCTTTCAAGCGAAAAAAATGTGTCTTAAAGGTTTGTCTATAGAATGATTAACCTAAGTTACCTCATTCATAAACCCACGTTGTTGAAAATTTACTCTATGAATCTTTCCGAAAATCACAAATAACGGTATCTTCAAGTGTATTTGCAACATATCTATTGCTGTTTTGGCTAATAAAAATTCCAATTTTTTAACTTTTATTTCACATCGTGTATGAATTGTATTTTAAATTTCTATTACTAGAAGTATTATAACCGAAATCAATATTGGTATGTAACAACCCGGAAATGCCCTCATAATAAAGGCTATATGATGTAAGTCGTTGTAAACGACCCATTATTCAAATGCCATACATGTTACAGCGACCCGTTAAAATAGAAAATTATTCAAATTTTACATGTTATATACGACCTGTTATATTAGAAAATGAGTAAGATGATACACGTTGTATTTGGCCCGGTATAATAGAAAATTAATAAGATGTTACATGTTGTATATGGCACGTTATAATAGAAAATTATATGCCCCTGGTTTCGGTAACATTTGTTATTAACTAACTCACAAATATAAGTCAAAAAGTTTATTCAGTACTTTCATTATTGTTGTCTCATTCGCATTAATTGCAGGCACGTGTTCACGTTTGTTTCTATATATATTTCCTATATGACGGCTCTGATCCCATTAAACCTCTGACGTCACAGGTCAGAGGTCACCGAAACGTAGTCAACGGCTCTGGGTTCGAGAAAAATCGCAATTACTCTAAACTAAAGTCGCTGTGAAAGTCGACCTTTCAGCATTTTTAGTTTCATCCTAAATCACATTTAAACTTGAAATAGCAAATCGTTACGGGTACACTTTAAGACCACCACGTAATTAAGTCAATTACGCTATGAAGGCTATTTTCACTCCATTCAATTTCATCTCATCTTAAATTGTCCTTATTTGTATTAATTACGAAAGAAATGCATTAAATCTCATAATTGTATGAAAACCTAGCATGTTCAAATTAATAGAGCTGTTAACAAGAAATAATAGAAGTTATATCTCAAATCTTGCTAAATATATTAAATTTGCAAGGAAGAGAAAATTAGAATGGCTTAATAACCAATAATTATGTATAGTCATATAATGTTTCTCATACATATGTTGTATTACTTTTATTAGTAGTTGAATTGTCTGTATGTGCAATTCCAGCACAAATCTATGATAGGATATTGTTTATGATGTAAATAGTAAATTAATTGTTATATACATGCATATAATCACATATCACTATGTGTAAGGGTATATATGTATACAATAAAAGATCCAGATTTTACAACTTACCATCAGTCCATATTTTTTTTATTAATTTTTACGTACCAGAAACCCCAAGCTATCTATTTAAAAGTACGGGACACTAGCGAGAACTACCCAAGATGTCCGATAATTATTAAACCCGTATTCACTTAACAATGTGACGCTTACATAATTAATTAAGTATCAGACGACTATTGACTAATTTGTGTGTAATCAACCCAGTTCTTGTGATCACTGCTTAATACGTAAATGTGTATGTAATTAATAGCATGCATCTTTCAATGAGTTTCACGTAACGGTGTTACAAGCCGATATCCGTGTTTACCCAATACAAGCGTTAATGATGTTAATTACCGATCATAAATTTATTACATGTATTTGAGATTGATTAATTATCGTATCACGCACTGTATGTTTGTGCATAAATTCTTGCTAACTACGAAATAGCAATATGTGTTCCTATAAAAGTTGCCGTCTGTAAAATAACTATCATAGATATTGTACGTCAAGTTGATAAAAGCAAGACCAGGCTATACTATAAAATCCTTTAATACTGTAACATTTAGGTCGTAGAGAAAAAGCAATGTACCGTTATAAAAACAAAAGCTACACATTGTAACACAGGTAAACACCCGGGGCTATGACCTAGCAGCGGTCGCTATGACTACGCACAGTGTCAAGTGATAGTCTGTACAGCTGTCGACACGGGTGACTTGCCCCGACATTTTTTTCTCCTCGTGGTGAAGAAATCGTCCGGATTATTGAGGGAAATTTACTAAAAGTACGCTCCGTTCCCAAAATGGGCTTCCGGAATCGGAATCCAAATTTCCGGACTCGTGAGTACAAATAACGTTACGGAAATCCGTTCCCGTGCATTTCCGTCCGGACTGTGAGTTGTCCGGACTATCGGCGTCCGGATTATCGCGGGTCCACTGTACACGTGTTGTAGTTTAAGTTAAAACATATTTTATTGATATACAGAAATGACAAAGGGATTAGTCAGCAAATTTTACCAACTTATAAACGACTTCTCCCGTAAAATTAACAAAACAATGAATAATAATATAGTCACATGATGGTACAAAATACAAGAATATTCAATTCAAAAATGTGATAAAGAAGAGAGTATAAAAAATTGAGCATTTTGGATTAAGTTGCTTTTGAATGATACGTGTTGTATATGTATAGACGAGTGAACAGGCACACGTATTCATACATGTGTGTGTATTGGATGAAGATATAGTAAATATACATACATGATGTATACTTGGTATTTACAATCTGAAAACTTTTTGTCCGTACCTCGAATAAAGAACTTTAAACTCGTCTTCGGTATTTTTTAGTGTGTCTTATTTAAATATCACAGACATGTACATAAATTAACCGACCATAGGATCTTTCTCCCAGTATTTTTTTTCTTTCTATGCATATTATTCTCGGTTTTGATTTTCCTGAAAAGTTTGACATTTTGTGTTCCTAAATGGTTACTTTAACTGCTTGATAATACCGCTGAAAAAAATGACGTTTGATACCTGAAATTAGCTGCAGACAATTACACAACTATCAAATTATTAGGAACATGTGTGAATTTAGTTGTGTACTCGTCACCGTTTATCACAGGTAAGTTGCAAGGTTCCTTTGAACTGCAGTCAGAAAACTTTAGATCACAGTCCTACCACAGGCGCTAACAGATTAAACATACCACTGTCATATCAAACAAAAATTGAAAGTAATATTTTCTATGCAAGCGCCTGTGGGCTCACATGAGGGTACGTTATAAATATAAATGAAAATATCTGAATGCGTACCACTCTTATATTGTGAATGACGATGTGGCTAGCAACAACCAAGTTTTATGCCACATGATATATATGTTTTAGCAGAGACATATAATACGTCTTTGGTTTTAGTAACGACATATTATGTTTATGTTCGATAACACAGTATTTTATGTAGCAAATAAATGACCACGACAATGGTACACAGATGAAGATACGGCCGGAGACAGATGTCTGCTTATTGTAATGTTCAAGTCAACAATGTGTCTGATTTTAATGCGTTAATTGAACGAAATATGGTAATAAATAAATAATCACATGCACCCTAATTAAATTGCACTGCGGTCGGTACTGACGATCTGCGGTGTCTGATTTTTGCCGAGTCTCTACGAGTTTGCTATTGTACAGGTAACTGTCTTCTGATTAAATATATCAATCAATGTACATGTACGGTAACAAGCGAATCTATATGTCTGTTTATAGCCTTTACATTAATTTCATTAACGTGCAGTGACATCAGCAAACGATTAAAACTTCGACGATGTCCTTTGTAAAAATCATCTAGACATGTCAATCACACATGTGGCAACAAATCTGAGAGTATGTGGGCGGAGCTATAGTAGGCTGTGCCTGATTATGGTGTGTCATCAGGTAAACTGTCCACCCCATTCGATGCAGGTATCCCAGGAATCTATTGTCTAATTAATTCTCTGTAAAAAAAGTCTTACGCTAGGATTTATGAGAGTGTCGCCCAAAACATAAGGGTATAATTTCACAATATTTACTTAAATAATTACGGTAGCTGTTATCCCGTGTATTTGTTATTAATTATTGAGATAATACACGAACACTAATTGTTGCGATTTAAAACGTGTAATTTCATTTATTTATTTAAAAAAAAAATCCTACGGTAAGATGTGAGATACAGGTAGTAGACATGGACCAACTACAGCCTAACATCCTTCTGGATAACAACATATACTCCCCTCAGGTAAAAAAAACCATAGGGGTCCGATGGGGTCATTGCGAAACAGGTATACTCTCTATTGTAATTAAGATATGTGATTGACAGGTGTTAACAGTTGGTGAAAACATTTCTATAACGGTAATTACACGGCATGTACTTGTTCTGTGTATAGAGAATTAATCTATATCGCTTTCACTAACTACAATTATGATTATATTACGCGATATAGAGATTTTTTTCTAGAAAATAATGATACACCATTTATAACTCATTTATAAGTATGACCGTTTAATAGATCATTCAGTTTGATTTCATTTGGTTTTAAACGGTAACGATTTGGAATTTATGATTTCCTAGCGAATTTTCAATGATTGCGGTAAAACAAAACCACGATAATGATATAATATATCTATTATATACTCTTCTCCGACATTCTCTTCACAGAAGGTAAATATTTTCTTCTGGAACTCCTTTGTTACCTACCAGTTCAATGGACAATTTCAAATTACATGATCTATCATCAGGCTTCGTTGGAAGTAAAATAGACTGTTCTGTAGATAGAGAAAGGACGAAATAGTTCACATTGTTTGGACGTTAGGTCTTGATCGTAATGGTGACGTCTGTATTGTTAGTACGTTATTTTGTTTTGCTTCCAAAATAAAAGGGACGGGAAAGATTCCCATGTTATGCTTATAATTAATTGAAATATGTTAAAATGTATTTTATAGATTTCTTTATTACATACACCAATGTATTGTTTTCTCACAATAAAGAGAGCACATCGGACTATACATACACATCATTCTGTAGTCTATGTATTTCAAACAATATTTATTTGACAATTTCCATTTAACAATATACACAACATTTATAGTATACACACATAGATTCCAATCATGCATGTAATAGAAAAAAAAGAGACCTCGCATAATGATTTTGCTGTGACAATTTGGCTGTTAATGAAATAATGAAGTTGATTAACTACTATATACAATGTATATAGTTTGGAAAATATGAGCATGGATTTCTATATCTACAGGTAATTTGAATGCGCCCAAGTGTATGTCTATGCTATTAGCCACCCCGGAATCGTCCCTGTAAACTGCAAGTAGCATATATATCAACATAAATAATGATAGTAAGAAAACACACAACGTCTTTAAGTCGTGTATTTAAACTACGAAATGTTTAAATAATTGTACAGTCTATGTATGAAACCCGCTACAAAAAGTCAGACGAAATAATTATAAGCTATAGTATTCAGGATAAAATTTGGTTTTCTTCAAACAATTACGAAACCAAAAACATACATTATGTCCCCGCGAGGACAAGTAATGATCTTATCAATGTTTATCGTCTTCTCATCCGTCACAGGTCGTACACCTATATGGATCAATTTCTCAAACAGACATCTTACTAGCTATATACTTCAGATATATGTGATGACTAAATTATGCAATTAAGGACTTTGCTAGATCACGTAAAAATAAGTCCGAGATCTTTCACTAAATAACGAGCCCCTTATGTGGCCTCTCCGAGGTCATGGCATCTGAGGTCATGCACAAAGCGCCATCTATAAACAGGTCAGCTAAATCAGTAGTGATTAAATGCATAGGCCTATATACAAGTATTGAATTGCAGATCATTTAAACCACATCATTTATCAACAGCAGCAATTGAGACGTTAAGGGAATTTCGTAGACTCACTATACGGTATCCAGATGTTTATTTTTATTTAGTTATACCCATGATCGTCACGGAGAACCGTATCACTTCGAATTCGAGTCTTACATTAGGGATAGGACACTTGCATGTAAGTCACAAAATCTACCAATCGTCTCGACTGCTAGCGGTAAAAAAATCGGTACACGTACAACGATAAGGGTCGATAATGGTCAACTGAGAGCCACACCACCACAGGTAAAACCGAGGGCTGAATGTAATCGTGGCCCTC
>NW_022980329.1:0-3136 GCF_902652985.1 Pecten maximus
CCCCCAAGGAAGCCTTTAAAAACGTCGCCAGGGAAGGGTTTTTAAACCCGACAAAAAAACCCGCCAAAATTTAAACGTCAAAAAAATTTCCAATCAACAAAACACTCGACCCCCAAAGGGCCTTTTAAAAGTAAGGTAGAAAGGGAAAGGGGATACGGATTGGGGAAAACGCCCTTTTTAACGTCTAAAAAGTCAAAAATAAGGGTCGCCCCCAAAACTTTTAAAACTTTTGAAAAAACGATTTGGGGGGGACAACGATTAAAAATTGGGGGTTTTAGTGAAAAAATTTTTGGGCCTGCAAACTTCTTTTACTAACCTTTCAATGGGAATGGAGACTATTAGATGAGGTGGACTTACCCAAGGCACAGCTTGATGGGAAGTTGCCGAATAAATTTTTTATACATACGTTAAAAGAAAAAGGGGAAAGGGCCCTAGACAGCAAGAAAAAAAGGGGAAGGCGCGTTTTGGGTTTTCCCCCAGGGGGGCCATCGAGGGGGGCGGAGGGTTTTGGTTTTTAGGACATTTGATGGTCGAACGCGAGTGGATCAAAATTCCTTCTGAAATTTCATGGGATGCCACCGGATATTTTCAGGGGAGATCCTTCGCAGAGTCGGACCAAGAATCACCAAGAAGCATACAGGGTTTCAGGGCCCAATTGAGCCGGGAAAGGAGTTAGTAAAAAACATTTCGACTTTTGGCATCGGGGGCCCAAGGGTATATGGACATGCGCTACGGAGGGGGGGGTTCCGCATAACACAATCTCAAAAGTGGAGAGGTAATTATAAAAACAATTGTGCTGATTTTGATTTGTTTTCCATGTTCTAATATAATGTACTTACCATGCCTTGCATTCTTGTACTTAAGGTTTGTGGGGCGATCGTGGATGAGTACATGAACGAAGTGATGGCAGTGCCAACATCACCTGAAGAGTGGAGGGTCATCGCAGATGGCTTTCGCACAAATGGAACTTCCCTCACACGCTTGGTGCATTGGATGGTAAACATGTTGCAGTTCGGTGTCCACCAAAGTCTGGTTCAACGTACTTCAATTACAAGAAGTTTTTTTCCATAGTGTTTGCTAGCTCTGGTAGATGCGGATTACAAGATCATCTGGGCCGACATTGGAGGTCGTGGGGCAGCATCAGATGCCAGATCTGGAACGATTCCGATTTGAAAGAGGCAACAGAGTTCTGGAGAAATCAACCATCCCCCGCCAGATCCTCTCCCAAATGACACTCAGTCCGTCGATTGGTTCTATATAGGTGTGTATTGTTATAAAGCATTTGTGTCGTATTGGAATAAAATTGTACAAGTTTCCCTTGATTGTTAATTGTATACAGAACAGTTATGTGATCATTATGTTCAATTTCCGTCTTTTTAAGGTGATGATGCGTTCGGTTTACGCAACTTCATGCAGAAACCGTTTCCAAAGAAGTCTCACCAGAGAAGAACGTATCTTCAACTACCGGCTGTCGAGGGCTCGCAGGGTGTCAGAAAATGCGTTTGGGATCCTTGCAAACAGATTTCAGGTTATGCTGACCACAATGCAGCATGACCCTGCGACTGTGGCGTCTGATCACTACTACTTGTATCGTGCTTCACAACCTCATGAGGACAAGATACCCGACAATGCAAAACCAGCTTGTTGACCGAGAGGATGCCAACCACCAGCTCATCCCCGGAGCATGGAGACAGGACCGCCATATGGAAGACTGTGTCACTGTCCAGGGGCCAACACAGGCAACAAGGAGGGCAAGCGGCTGCGCAATCTCATCAAACACTGGGTAAACTCTGATGCAGGAGAAGTGTCATGGCAGGACAACATGATTTAAAGGACACATATTTCCCATTATATTGCTAATTGTGAAAAGTAGTATTATTGAAATAAAAATACAAAGCCTGCCAAAATAAGAAAGTAGTTTTTTCTTTATCTACACTCCCACCCCATACACAAACAACATCAAAGATACAGCAAATAATGGTAAGTTTTTAATGCAAATTATTTAACTGTTATTTACAGATATTTCAACAAAGTCCAGAATGTAATATGTTCTTGCTTATAATCACACATAATAATGTCTGTATCATTTGACTGTCTTTACTTGCTGCTACATTCATCTGACTCTTTCTCTGAGTCTGATCATTGGCGCCGTTAGCGGAAGCCTTATGGGTCAAGCCTGATGTTAGACGTGTCTCTGTCACCACGCTCAATATTCGATAGCCCAGAGATAGTCAGGTCTTCCTTAAAAAGAGAAAGAAATCAAACTCATAACTGAATCTTAAATATACTTTATAGAATTATTATAAAGTTGAAGGATTACTGCCAGAATTTTCTAAAAATATAAAAGCTTCGAAATTCATGTACAAAAGATATTAATAAATATACTGTTGTGACAATTACACAAAAGAATATTTATGAAGTTTACGTTCAACAAATATTTTAGTCTTACCTGGTGAGGATCGGGTTGAAGATGGCGTGCCGGATCATGTACATACTGTCAAGAGCTGCGACGAGTGGTGACGAACAATTGGTTGATATCGGTGCAGTCATATCCGTTAGTGTTGTGGTCGTGGACGCAGGTCTAGCCAAGTGTTGCAGCGTGTGTGGAACTAACGAGGTAGATCCAGACTGAGAGGGACCACCAGCTGCAGCAGAAGAGTATGAGTTAGGCATGAAGTCCATCGATTGGACTTCCCCATACTGAAGTGGCTTGCATCTGTTGGTGTAGGCTGTCTCCACTGGTGGGGTTGATGGCTGCCACTGGGCGGACTCTGACGACCCTGGGTACCAATGATGCTGCGCGGTGTGAGGCTGGCTCCTCTGCTGATGCTGTCTCTTGACCTTCCATCTGTCCTGCCAGTCCATAAAGACCGTCTGAAAGTCGTCAAAGGCATCCTCAGTACTCTTGTACTCTTGTGAGGTGTGAGGAACTGAAACTGTCCCATAACCCACTGTTCCCTGTCAGTGAACGTTCGTGCTCCGTCCCCCGATTGCACACGTAGGAGCTTGGTATTGAAATCACGCAGGTCCGTATACCATGTCTTGAGAAACTGGACTGAACATAGAAAAAATAGTAAAAATAAATTCATTCAGCAATTCAAACAAACGCGTTTTCAAATAAAATGAACAACCGTAT
>NW_022980330.1:0-3125 GCF_902652985.1 Pecten maximus
CAAACCAAAAAACATAAGCACCAAAACCTTCAGAAAAAAAATAAGGGGAAAAAGAAAAAACCCAGGGTTCCCATGCACCATCCTATAATATCGATTCTTTAATTTCTTTTACTTTCTCCTTATTAAGGGTTGTGTAATATTTTACATATCATATTGCATGGATTTTTTTTTTTTGTTTTTCAATAATTTATCCTGATCATTCAAAATGGATCATCAAACAAGTGAAACCTTTACTTTTTTTTAAATTGGAAAAAAAAAGTTGCAAAAGTACTTGTGAGTACCCAGTTTTTTTTGGGTTGCTTTTTTATCGCCCCCAAAGACGGGGTCTTTTAGGGGGGTGGTGGGAGGGGGTGTCTTTAAATCCTTTCAGAAAAAGTGCTTACCTTGTGAGTTGCGTGCTGAAGTAACTATTAAGGGTTTGGGGGGATCCATACACCCCCACCCCTTGACCGGGTTTGTATAGCTCTTTACTGGCTCCCAAAACTTTCTTTGCCCAATTTCCCACAATGCCATTTTCCCGAGCACCTGACCATTACTGGGTGCCCTTTCCAACATTCAATATTGTTTTTAGTAAAAAAGGACAAGTTCTACATTTAACATTCAATTTTCATTTTATTAGTAACAAAAAAGGACGATGTCTACATTTTAACTTCAAAAGTCGTTATGTAGTAACAAAAAAGGACAAGGTCACTTTTTAACAAAAAAACAAAAATTTTTTGCTGTAAAATTTTTTTTTTCTTTTTTAATTTTTTTTCTTTTCTTTTAACACTAAAATGGTCAGGATTTAATATAAAATAAAAACGTTTTTTTCAAAGATGACATCACCAACACAAACTTGCTTTTAATGATGTCATAATAATTTTAAAAATTTCCTTCTCTTTAAAATTTTTGGAAAAAATGAATCTTTCACAAAAAAAAACAACAGAAAGTTTTAATTGTTTCACTTGGGCTTTCCCACTTTTCAATTTAAATTTTTTATACTACCCTCCCGACTAAAAAATTTAAAAAATTTTACCTTTAAGAAAAAAATATCTATTACCAAAAAATAAAAATATCCCCCGGTGAATTCGGTTTTAAAGAATCTAAGTCAAATTGGCTTTATCTTGTAAAAAACAACATAAACTATACCCTAGATCTAGATGTGAAATCCAATGTTTTTCATTACTTATATCCACCCTTTTAAACTGATTCAACAACAAAAGTAAATTTTATTTGTAAAAATCAAACTCAATTTCCCCTAAAAGTACGCTTTTTTTTTAGATAACCCCATGAAAAAGCTATTTTAATGGCAGAAATAAATCCACAGCAATTTTTATAAATTACTTTTTTTTTTTGGCCACAAAAGTATCTGGTAAAAGTGGGTTTAAAACTGCTTAGTTGCACTGCATTTAAAAACCCCCAAAAAACACTAAATTAAAACAAAGGGGCCCAAAGGCCCGAAACGCTCACCTGATGCAGTGTCTTTTTTTATGGATCCCGCGTTTTTGAAAGCAGTACGGACCCCAAAATAAATTCTCTCGGCACTTAAATATTTATAAAAGTCTTTAAAGATTTAAGTACATTCGCGTGACCTTGAATTAGTCAGGGGATTCATTGAAAAAACTTTGGGAACTTCCCCCAGCTGCACGACCAATTCAATCCATGGGACTCTTTGGTTATTTAGAAGAAGTCCCTTTAAAAATTTTTGCCTTTTTTACCCTTGACCTTGAATAAAAATCAAGTCATTCTTTGAACAAACTTGGACCCTTCACCCCATATCTAAAAGACCCAATCAACTCCTGGGATCTTGGTTATTGGAAAATCGTTTAAAAATTTTTTAAACCCTTTTTTATTCCTGTGACTTGAATGAATGGGCAAGTCTTCATTTTTAACAAACTTTGGTGCCCCTTCACCCAGATGCTAAGACTTAATTCAAATCCCTGGGACTCTTGGTTATTGAGAAGAAGTTTTTTTAAAGATTTTTTGCCTTTTTTTCTCCCTTTACCTTGAAATTTGGGCAAGGCATTCATTTTAAAAAAACTTGGAGCCTTCACCCCAGCATCTAAGGCCAAAAATTAGGGGCCCTGGGTCTTTTTGGGTATTTTGAAGAAGTCATTTATTTTTTTTTAAGCGGCAGCTTCGGGGGTGAGCTAATAACCAGTTTTCATCTTTTCCCTGAAGTTTTACAGGTTTTTTTAAAGGGGATTTGGGTTTTTTACCCAAGTTCTCTTTTTGGTACTTGCCTAACCCACTTGTACGTCTTTTGGTACTTCTCTAACCTACTTTTAGCTTTCTATCTTTTTTAAACCCACTTGACGTCTTTTAGTACTTTTTCTAACCTACTTGACTCTTTTCTGTACTTTTTCAACCTTTTTACTCTTTTCAGGTACTTTTCTCTAACCCACTTGTACCTTTCTGGACTTGCTCTAACTACTTTTCGTTTTTTTGGGACTTCTCTAAACCTACTTGTACGCTTTCTAACTTTTCTACCTACGACGTCTTTTTTTAGTACTTTTTTTACCTACTTGACGTCTTTTCTAGTACTTTCTTAACATTTCGTCTTTTAGGTACTTGCTTACCACTTTTACGTCTTTTTTTGGTACTTGCTCACCACTTGTACTTTTCTATACTTTCCTAACCCCCCTTGTACGTCTTTTCGGGGACTTGCTCTAACTTACATGTATCTTTTCTGGTACTTTCTCTAAACCTACAGGGGACCGTAGGAATGAACCAAAACACCCTTTCCGGCGTTTGTTTTTTATTCAAGGGTCAAACACCCCTGAACCCCAAACCCCATCAGGGGAAAGAACACGGCGTCATCGCGATCCCCGTTGGGGAAAATTTTTCACAAAATCCGCGGGGGATGTTTTTCCCCGAAAAATCAAAGAATTTTTGCCGGAATCCGATGATGCAAACCCCCGGGGGGCCACGATTACATTAGCCCTCGGTTTTTCCTGGGTGGTGGGCCTCATTACATTTCGACCCTTATCTTGTACGGTAAACCCATTTTTTTTCCGTAGGTAGGGAGGTAAATTTTGGGGACCCAGCTCAAAGTCCCTTCTAGTGGTAAGAACATAGCAGATAAAACTAAGGAAACAGGACATTAGCTCCAGAGATCCTCCTCCGTCAGGTTCTAGGGAACGCAC
>NW_022980331.1:0-2795 GCF_902652985.1 Pecten maximus
CGCCCCCCCCCCCACCAGTAATAAAACATTAAAGTTCATAGTATACAGGACCTCCCCCCCCCCCCCACACACACACACTAGTAATAAAACATTCAAGCTCTTTGTATACAGCACCCCCACCCACCCCCATGAGTAATAAAACAAATGTTCTTACTATACAGGACCCCCCCCCCCCCCCCCCCACCAGTAATGAAACATTCAAATTCTTAGTATGCAGGACCCCCCCCCCCCTCCCACTAGTAATAAAACATTAAAGTTCTAACTATACAGGACCCCCCCCCCCCTTCCACCAGTAATGAAACATTCAAGTTCTTAGTATGCAGGACCCCTCCCACTAGTAATAAAACATTCAAGTTCTTACTATACAGGACCCCCCCCCTTCCCCCACCAGTAATGAAACATTCAAGTTCTTAGTATGCAGGACCCCTCCCACTAGTAATAAAACATTCAAGTTCTTACTATACATGACCCCCTCCCCTCCCCACCAGTAATAAAACATTAAAGTTCTTAATATACAGGACCCCCCCCCCTTCCCCACCAGTAATAAAACATTAAAGTTCTTTGTATACAGGACCCCCCCCCCCTTCCCCCACCAGTAATAAAACATTAAAGTTCTTTGTATACAGGACCCCCCCTCCCACCAGTAAAACAAGTTCCAAGTACACATGACCCCCCACCCACCCCCATGAGTAATAAAACAAATCTTCTTAGTATGCAGGACCCCCCCCCCCCCCCACCAGTAATAAAATATTAAAGTTCTTACTAAACAGGACGCCCCACCCCCACGACTAATAAAACATTCAAGTTCTTAGTATACAGGACCCCATCCCACCAGTAAAAAAAAAGTTCTAAGTATACAGGATCCCCCCCCCCCCCCCCACGAGTAATAAAACATTCAAGTTCTTAGTATCCAACACCCCCCCCCCCCCCCCGAGTGATAAAACATTAAAGTTCTAACTATACAGGACCCCCCCCCCCCCCTTCCCCCACCAGTAATGAAACATTCAAGTTCTTAGTATGCAGGACCCCTCCCACTAGTAATAAAACATTCAAGTTCTTACTATACAGGACCCCCCCCCCTTCCCCCACCGGTAATGAAACATTAAAGTTCTTACTATACAGGAGCCCCCCTTTCCCCACCGGTAATGAAACATTCAAATTCTAAATATGCAGGACCCCTCCCTCTAGTAATAAAACATTAAAGTTCTTTGTATACAGGACCCCCCTCCCACCAGTAAAAAAAGTACTACAAGACAGCCCCCCCAACCCCCCCCCCCCCCCCCCCACGAGTAAATAAAACATTCAAGTTCTTACTATACAGGACCCCCCCCCTTCCCCCACCAATAATGAAACATTCAAGTTCTTAGTATGCAGGACCCCCCCCCCCCCCCTCTCACCAGTAATAAAACATTAGAGTTCTTACTATACAGGACCCCCCCCCCCCCCCTTCCCCCACCAATAATGAAACATTCAAGTTCTTAGTATGCAGGATCCCCCCCCCCCTCTCACCAGTAATAAACATTGAAGTTCTTTGTATACAGGACGCCCCACCGCCACGAGTAATAAAACATTCAAGTTCTTACTATACAGGTCCCCCCCTTCCCCCGCCAATAATGAAACATTCAAGTTCTTAGTATACAGGATCCCCCCCCTTTCCCCACTAGTAATAAAACATTAAAGTTCTTTGTATACAGGATACCCCCCCCACCCCACGAGTAATAAAACATTCAAGTTCTTAGTATCCAACACCCCAACACCCCCCCCCCCCCTCGAGTGATAAAACATTAAAGTTCTAACTATACAGGACCCCCCCCCCCCCCTTCCCCCACCGGTAATGAAACATTAAAGTTCTTACTATACAGGACCCCCCCTTTCCCCACCGGTAATGAAACATTCAAATTCTAAATATGCAGGACCCCTCCCTCTAGTAATAAAACATAAAAGTTCTTACTATACAGGACCCCCCCCCCCCCCTTCCCCCACCAGTAATAAAACATTAAAGTTCTTTGTATACAGGACCCCCCTCCCACCAGTAAAAAAAGTTCTACAGCCCCCCCCCCCCCCCCCCACGAGTAATAAAACATTAAAGTTCTTACTATACAGGACCCCCCCCCCCCTTCCCCCACCAATAATGAAACATTCAAGTTCTTAGTATGCAGCACCCCCCCCCTCTCACCAGTAATAAACATTGAAGTTCTTTGTATACAGAACGCCCCACCGCCACGAGTAATAAAACATTCAAGTTCTTACTAATCAGGACCCCCCCCCCCCCCCCCCCCTTCCCCCAGCAGTAACAAAACATTAAAATCTTTGTATACAGGACGCCCCACCGCCACGAGTAATAAAACATTCAAGTTCTTACTATACAGGTCTCCCCCTTCCCCCGCCAATAATGAAACATTCAAGTTCTTAGTATACAGGATCCCCCCCCCCCCCCCTTTCCCCACTAGTAATAAAACATTAAAGTTCTTTGTATACAGGACGCCCCCACCCCCACGAGTAATAAAACATTAAAGTTTTTACTATACAGGACCCCCCCACCACCCACACTTCCCCCACCAGTAATAAAACATTGAAGTTCTTTGTATACAGGACGCCCCACCCCCACGAGTAATAAAAACATTCAGTTTCCCCCTTTTTTAAATATCAGGCCCCCCCCCCTCCCCACCAGGGTTAAAAAAACGTTTTTCTAATTTTTTACGGGAAAAAGGGCCCCCCCCCCGGCCCCCCCCCCCCCCCCCCCTTAAAAAAACATTTTTGAAAAAAAATTCTTTTTTATCAGGACCCCCCCCCCC
>NW_022980332.1:0-7861 GCF_902652985.1 Pecten maximus
TTTCGACATTTAAAGATTTAAAAATCGATGAGCCTGTTATTGTAATTACGTTTACCAATAATTCTTTAACGAGAAAAAAACTTGTGTATAAACTCAGTAAATACGAAATATGTATGGTAAATTCCATTTTCATTGAGTTAGCCCCCTGTGATCTGCCTTCCTACATTCCGAATGTTTCTCTGGATCGCTTCAAGTACGCCACTTATGTCTCCCGCCATCTTTTCATCTGTCGCTTACTTTCCGGTATGAAAACGAGGTCGAAGGAAGTGGATGACTCCATTATACATAATGGGGTGGATAGAACGAGTAAATGGACACCGACTGTTTTATTTACCGGTGAAAAGATTTTCACTTATGGGACAAGTATTTTGCATTATGTCTGCACATAATTTTTTTTCACTTAAGTGAAATTCTTTGTCTTAAGGGATATAAACATTTATTTGCATTATGTTTTATTTCACTTAAGTGAAAAAGAATTTCACTTAAGTGAAATTCTATGGCAAGCCAAAGTGGAAAAAAGTCACTATTTATGGATATCCAAAAATCATTTCGAATATCCATAAATCATTTTTGAATATCCATAAATGAATTATGGATATCCATAATTCGACTTATTTATGGATATTTAAAAATGAATTATGGATATCCATAAATCGAACCCCGGCCAGCAGGGTAGACAACTCTTGATTGTCAATATCGGAACTCCTTTGACTTTTTACAAGTTATTTGTGTTTTTGTTTTGGTAATTTTAATCTAGATTTGAAATCGGTAATATGCACATTGTATGAGAGGTACTTTAAATGCACATAGAAATGAATATTAAATTGAAGAAAAATAATTCATGTCCTCTCTTTTTGACAGCGTACATGTATGTACCTGTCGTTGGTGTACGTACTGTACGTAGATCTACAACATAAATTATAAACAAACTTTGTTTACATCTTGCATTGCAGTAGATGTACATGATTTATGAACAAACTTTTCGTACATAAGATGTGGCATATCACGTACATTTAAGCACTGAACGGCTTTCAGTTGGCATTCATAGTCAATATGAATGCCAACCGGACAGAGGCAAATTCCGCTAGCGCTTCATGTTGAATTTGCCTCTGTCCAGTTGGAATTCATATTGACTATGAATTCCAACTGAAAGCCGTTCAATTCTTATATTTACCATCTGCGATTTTTTATTTGTCATGCGATTTTTGTTTTGAAATTACCAGTAGCAGAGATCACTTCCTGTTGGCAGTTCATAGGCTGGTGAACTCGCAACTGAATTGGTAGGGTTATATAGTGGCAGTGCCATACAATGGTAAATATAGAAATATGATCAGAGAACAGACTAATGGTCATTTATGTTGCATTTATGTTGCATTATTTCAGACGTGGAACTTATATTATTTGTAGTACACATGTCTGATTAGTATTCCCTTCGCCGACTGCAACTTATAGACCAAAGTGTAGTGACTATGCTGATCATGAAACAGTCAAACTTGACTTTTAACATATGTTTATGTTCTTTTTGTAACTTTTGACATTGTTTTGCTCCGATAAGGTACAGGAAGTGCAGTAATCTCTGTAATTCAGGGGAGGTAACTCTAAGTACTTATGACTATATTAAATAATTCTTATACAATTCATGTATATATATATATTTGACATTCGCAAAATTTATCATAATTTCTTTTTTTTTATAGAAGACTTCAACACTTAATGAAACGATTCGTCATATTCTTTCACAGTTATATTACAAAATACTTGCAATAAAACGAAAAAAAAAATAATTAATTAAATAATGTCTAAATTGAACTAGAATATTTTATGAGACTATCCCCATTAAAACAGTGATTCTAGCTTTCAAAAACTTTTTCGGTGGACTTATTTCTTATAATTTGAATTAATAAAGAAGGTCTGACTATATCTATTTATAAAAATGCCTATCAAATGATATATGTTATAACAAATTATTTCAGTATGTTGTTCTTTTTTCTCTCTCTTGTTTTTGTTTTGTTTCTATTTTTTAATAAAATGTCGTTAATCACACATTGGAATGTTATCACAGGCATTAGGAGTAATGACCTGCGTCGGGGTATGATAACTTGAGATACAACATATGCTTTATATGATTAAAATCCTTATCACTTGAAACAAATTATCATTTTTATTTAAACGAGCAACTAATCGATTGATATGGACTTATGCTTACTTTCAATTTAATTATTCATTCGGTATTAAGCACGATGTAGAAGAAATAAGTTGTTCTTATTTAAACTGCAAAGGGTAGATTACGATATATCAATATCGATATATCCATAATTATAAAAGTAAATATTCATACATCAATTTATGTAAATCAATAAATAGGTATAAGGTGTTATTTCAATTCAACCTATAGATAACCCATCGAATTCAACATTAACGTTATTTTCGGCGGTATTTCTAGTCTACCAAATACACGTATATCCTAGAAGCCTTAAACCCGTGATTGAGTCGTCCTCGCTGTATACAGGTTATTTAAGTATTGTTACTAACTTCTATTGCAGCAAGAGGAGACAAGAAACATGTAAGTAACTGGAAGCAAAATTTAGGGACTGGTTTGATCGTCTTATGTCTCACACACGGGCTATTTAAATGTTTATAATTTTCATCCTGTCATATGAAGAATTTTTATCGTATTTGCTTATATGCATCTATTACGGTGGTGCAAGAAGAAGCCTCGATTCAAAAAATGATTTACATATATGAGAGTACAATCAACTTATTATTAGTAATATAAAGAAAATATAGTTAATAATTCATGTTGCAAATTTATTAATATATGAAAACCTGTGCCCAATACGTTGGATGACACTGATTTGCTAATTGCTCGGTAGATTTGCAAGGTGACCCTAACGGTGGTCAACTTTACTGTACTACGAAAATTGGTGACACATATAATTATATGCATATGTATCTTTAATTTTCAATAGTTTGAATCATCCACAGTTTTTAACATGAACAGTTCGTGCCTTGTAGTTATTTATAAATTACGTGTCTACCCATTGAAGTTAATCAATAAGAAGCCAGTAAAAAGAAACGTACCTTGAATTATGGATATCCATAATTCGATTTATGGATATCCATAATTCGATTTATGGATATCCATAATTCGATTTTATTAATTATTCGAATTATGGATATCCATTAATTATGGATTTCATCAATTTGTAACTCATAAATCGAATTTTGTGTGATGTGATGTTTGATGAAATAACTAACATTGTCCAACATGAAAATGAAGAAACATATCATTTAGGTCAATTTTCTTTTCTTTGTAAACTGTAAAGTAGCGCCACCTTACAGGTTTTGCTGAGAATCCACAATTCTAACCATGTCACGCTTCCTTATCTAATCCAAGGGTTTTTGGTTTTTTTCTTATTCATTTTCCCCCAAATAAATCAATTTACAAGAAGGCGGATGGCAACTCCGTACAGTTGATTTAATATTTTGGTTTCTATGTACGCCCCCATGTCACAGGTGACTCTTATATGTTGAAAGATAACGGAAGAACGCTAAAATGTTAATGTTAATAGTGTCTCGTAATGTAGGACATTTGATTGTATTATATGTATGTGATTGGTGTACAATGTACTTTAATGTATTTAAAATGAATGACACTTAAATTTAATTTGATTTAAACATATTGTATTGCCTTTAAGCAACGGGATTGGGCATAAATAGTACAACTTATTCAATCAAATACATCGTATTTCCTCTGTTAACAAATCTAATGACAATGGTATGAATGAATATATCAAACATGAAATTACAGGCGGATTAAAATCGTCAGTTGTATGGGAAAGTTGTTCAAAAGTACATCTATACTAAATCAAATGCTACAGAAATATTCAGAGGATGTCAGCTTGATATGTGAAAACCGGTCCGGATTTCGTTTAAATTATTCGACAATTGATCATATTTGTCTTCAAGCTTGATTAATATGACCCAAATGATGGAAATCAAGTTATATTGTATATTTGTTGACTTTGAAAAAGCCTTCGATGGAGTGTGTTGGAACTTTTGAGCTTAGCGAGGGAAGCAAGAGCTTCTTGCGAACGTTCGTAAGTTACGATTTTTGTGTGAAATGCATAGTAATTCATAGTAATTCGTAAATATGACTTACGCAAAATTCGTTAATTACGAAGCTTTGAAACGATACCCAGATCGTTTTAGATATTCTAGGTGTCAATGGAAATTGTATCAAACAAACGACAAGCGTTTTAGATGTTAATGAAGAAATTTCTTTTCCTTATTAGTGTTTTGATTTGCGTTATTTCGTAATTATTTTCGCGTTATCAGGGCTTTTTCGCTTAATTTCGTGATTTTTTTCGCGTTATTAGGACTTTTTTCACGTTATAACGCAAACAAGCGGCTTTATTTCCGGAATAACGTGTTTTTTCCCCGCGTTATAACATGTATATTTCATTTAATCGACACAAATAGGCTTTCGTATATAATATTACCATTTCTATGTGAATTTTTTTAATGATGCGTTTTCAAGCTTATGGGTTGGTAATCATTGAATCGACAAACATGGTGGACCTGAACGAGACGGGAAAGTTTGTGCAATATTTCAGTGTTTAATGCAAGGAAATTGATAATAAGAATTTATTCTATTAATCGGTTAAATACTCACTTTTTAAAAATTTTATTTGGTTATCTGGTACGTACATCTTACATTGATTGCAGTTAAGTCCTAAGTCCCATATATAAAGCTCGAGATAACATTACCAAATGATAATTTTATGAATAAAATCTTCATTTTATATCGCGACATTCATTCTTGCACTTAACACTAAAATGAAACAAAAGCTTAGCTATAATACAGCTAAAATCCCGCTCAGGTCCATTTGATCCCCTCCAGATCCGCCGAATTGAGTAGAATCACCTTCATGTGCATGTTGTAACCAATGTGAAATCTCTTTTCATTACTTTTCCCATTGTCCAAACTACATGAATATTACACGTGAAATGTTTGATAAGTTGTAACACCATCAGCCTACAGCCTAAACTTATTGTGTGGAAAAAATTAATTATCTTGACAATGAGTTCATTTTGGATATTTATAATTCGATTTATGGATATCCATAAATCGAATTATGGATATCCATAAATCGAATAATAGATATCCATAAATCGAATTATGGATATCCATAAATCGAATTATGGATATCCATATAAATCGAATTATGGATATCCATAAATCCATAAATCGAATAATAGTCCCTAGGGATGGGGAAATACCCCAATGCCTATATTTACAACAGGATTGTGTTTATTTCTTGATGCCCATGCAGCAATACTATAAATGGTTATAGGGTGGGGATGCCAATGTTTTTTTTTAGAAGCTATAAGTCCCTAGGGGTAGGGATAGCCTCCAGGACCTATATTTAAAACGTATTGATTTAAAAAAAATAAATGCATTTAATGACAAAAACATGTATATATTAATTGCATTTACATATTTATTTTGAATTGATTATCTTAAATCAAAGACTATTTAATAATAATTTTATCATTACTTGTATTAACAATAAAATTTCACAAATTTACAATGATCATATGTAACAATATACATTACTGAATAATTGTGTTGCCAAACAGTTACCGCAGCGCTAGTTTAGAGAGTGATTTCATTTTTTTTCAATTATTATTATTGCTATTAAATTTCTAGAAACAATTGTCTTTTGTTGTCGAAAATGATAAATTTCCCTAGATTTGAAATATCTTTAATATTTCTTGTTTCTAAAAGTTGCTCAAATTTCTGCATACTAGGTTTTCGTTAGTAGTACGGTTTGATGAAACGTTTTCTGATATTTGCGTAAAAGCTACATTTTATTATGAAACGGTACTCGTCTTCAATATCACCACAGTTGCACAATTACAAATTCTATCTATCTGATTAAAACGTCCAATTTCAATATTCAACTTCAACTTCGAAGGTGATTCAACTTATGAGAAGACAGCCTATTTATTTAGATGCTGCGTACGTATACATAGTAGTCAATGGTTCGGATTGGATTGTATTTCAATATTCATGTATATGTATCCACTCTTGTTGGTGAAAAAAATATTTGAAACTGTTGAATGTTTTCCGAAAAGGCAGTCAAAAGTGTCAAATGTTGGGTTTTTTTTCGCTTTAGAACAAACAGTGACTTGTGATATCACAAGTCTCTGGAACAAATTATTCTATTTTATTGTGTAAATGTATATTGATATAAAGACACTGCCTGTTGTCTAATCCTTTTGTTGTCACAATAAAACTTGTTGAAACCACAACGTAAGTAGGGAGGGATCTCAAAATAAATATACAAAATGTATGAACAATAAAAGATCGCGGTCTTAAAAAAACAAAGCGACGATATACGATGTCTGATCACAACAAAAACATTTTGTTTCAGGCTCGTAAAGTTTGCTGTGTTTTCTTTCGATGGAAGATTAGTAATTTGTGTGATTAAAGTTAAATATAAAATCTATCGGTGAAGTTGTGGATGAGGTGGAAAAGTAAATCTACATGTACGTGTATCCGAACTATATTGAAAGCTACTTTCGTTTTCTATTGTTATTGACCAATAAACGAGCTCGATAGATTGGCAGTGTGTTTTTCAGCCAATCAGAGCAAGGTGCTTAACGAGGTTCTTAGATCGTAAACGACACTCGCCTCACTGATTTATGGATATTTAATATGCGCATGTCTTTTTTTCGGAACTCCTCTAATAGTGCAACCAGACATAGGGGTCGCTGATTTATGTATATTTAAAAATGATTTACGGATATTTAAAAAACGCGATGAATTATGGATATTCATAAATCGCCTGTAAATATCCATAATTCGTATCTTAATATCCATAAATGAATTATGGATATCCATAATTAAAGTTGATTTATGTGAAGTATAATGATTTATTTTGAAATTTATCAAAATTATTAAAAGTGCGGAAATTGATATTCAGATGGCACGGTATGTCCTAAGGGCAGTATATTTGTAAACGTGGCCACTACCTGTTGACACGGACACTGCCCCTGGGTATACAATGCCATTTACATCAGAACTCTGTCTATTTGGACACGAGTTATATATTTACCTAGTATTTAGTGATTTGGATTATGCAATTCACATCGTCCCTAGCATATAAAAGTAAGCAGTGAGACAAGAAAAGTTGGTCAGGACCGGAGAGAGATAGGTGACTGGTCCTCGGGACAGTCCGGCCAGCAGGCCGGGCGGGGACACTCTCGCTCTCACTGAACATGTACTTTGTAAATACCATATATGTTTAGAACTTGTACAGAATAAATATGAAGAAGAGTCCACGGCGTCGATCATCATTCATCAATACATCCCATCATCTACACGCAAACAAACAACTCGACAAGTGACTACAACTTGTAGTTCACTTTTTGTGCCGTGATGTTAAAAGAAACCTGGTGGCCATCAACGTAGAAGGAAACCACTATACGATCAACGCCATTAAAAAGATCAACTCCATTCCAAGAATCTGCACAAACACTACACGATCGACGCCATTACAAGAATCAACACCATCAGAAGAGCACAATGAGCATATTCCTTAAAGAAATCACCTATATTAGAAGACCATCGCCTCCATCGAAACAAGCACTATACCAGCAAGAAGACACCTTTCCAGCAACACTAGACCACCACATCAACATTCAATATCTACAGACCACCAAACAACCAACATGCCGAAGAAACAACTCCATACCTAAAGAAAAACACCACAAACTGGAAGAAGATGCCAAGAAGACAAGAAAACTGTTTTTTTTAAGATCATTGTTATATAGGTAATGTAGATCTCATTAT
>NW_022980333.1:0-4074 GCF_902652985.1 Pecten maximus
AAATGTATTTTATGTCAGTCAGGATTAGTAGAAGACGAGCGCCATTTTTTAATTGACTGTGAGTTTTATTCAGATATTAGGCGAATTTTATTTAGTGAAGCAAGCAATTATTGTCCAAACTTTTTAGAATTAAACCCATATGAACAATTTTTTTTTTTTTACGCACTAAACTAATCGTATGCCATCTCCGCAAAATTAGGCAATAATTATCATTTCAACATCCCATGATAATTTTGATAATTTATGTAGTACAAAATAAGTTATTTACGCAAATCAGGATATATTATTTATGGCAAAACATGAATCACCAGGCCCGGCCAGGATTTTCGAAAGGGCAGGGGTCCAGTAATTTATTAATAATGCGAGCGCCGTAGGCGCGAGCCGATTTTTTTTGGCTTTTTTTTTTTTCACGAGGGGTCTGAGGGGCCGCCCAGCGGGTCCAGGGCAGCGCCCTGATAGGGGGTTCAAGGGGGTCCAAGCCCCCCGCGGAAAATTAATATAGCACATTTTCAATAATTCGGGATCAGGCGCGGATCCAGGAGTTTCCGAAAGGGGGTCCAGTAATTAAGTGATCATGCGAGCGCCATAGGCGCGAGCTGATATTTTTCCCCTTTTTGCGAGAGGTCTGGGGGCCGCCCAGCGGGTCCCAGGGTGGCGAAGCACCCCTGCGGATCTGCAATCGAAAGGGGGGGGCAGTAATTTAGTGATAAAGCGAGCGCCGTAGGCGCGAGCTGAATTTTTTTTGTATTTCCTCGTACCTGTCGGTAATTAGTATCACTCTATTCACGTTAAAACCGCGCATTCTTATTCATGTTGTGTTTCTGTCTTGTTCTCATTATGAACTCAATTAACTTCCCAAATTATCATCAACTTATTGAATCTATGTGATGAAGTTAAGCAAAAAGATATGTTTGCCCCCCCCCCCCCCCCCCCCCCTTCTGATATGATTTTTGATTTCTTTTGTAGAAAGTAAAAAATAAACTATGTTTTTAAAAGAACATGTAAAGTGAAAGTTGTTTTATTTATAGCGGGCATATGTGTCCTACAAACACCACACATCTGTCACGTCCCGGAGGTTCACAAACAAGTAGAAATTACAAACGTTAAATACCTTAAATAAAAGACCCGGATTTTACAACTTACCATCAGTCTATTTTTTTTATGATTTTTACGTACCAGAAACCCCAAGCTATATATCTAAAAGTACGCTACACCAGCGAGAACTACCGAAGAAGTCCGATAATTATTAAACCCGTATTAACTTAACAATGTGACGCTTAATTAAGTATCATACGACTATTGACTAATTTGTGTGTAATCAACCCAGTTCTTGCGATCACTGCTTAATATGTAAATGTGTATGTAATTAATAACATGCATCTTTCAATGAGTCGTCTTTTCACGTAACGGTGTTACAAAGCCGATATCCGTGTTTACCCAATACAAGTGTTCATGATGTTAATTACCGTATTTGAGATTGATTAATTATGGTATCACGTACTGTATGTTTGTGCGTAAATTCTTGCTAATTACGAAATAGCAATATGTGTTCCTATAAAAGTTGCCGTCTGTAAAATAACTATAATAGATATTGTACGTTAAGTTGATATAATCCTTTAATACTGTAAAGTTTAAAAAGGTCGTAGAGAAAAAGTAATGTACCGTTATAAAAACAAAAGTTACACTTTGTAACACAGGTAAACACCCGGGGCTATGTCCTGGCAGCGGTCGCTATGACTACGCACAGTGTCAAGCAATAGTCTGTACAGCTGTCGACACGGGTGACTTGCCCCGACATTTTTTCTCCTCGTGGTGAAAAAATCGTCCGGATTATTGCGGGAAATTTACTAATGAAAAGTACGTTCCGTTTCCAAAATGGGCTTCCAGAATCGGAATCCGAATTTCCTGACCGGTGAGTACAAATAACGTTACGGAAATCCGTTCCCGTGCATTTCCGTCCGGACTGCGAGTTTTCCGGACTATCGGCGTCCGGATTATCGCGGGTCCACTGTACACTGAATGGTCAACAAATGATAAACGTTCTGCCTGATGAGAGTCGCCGAGCGATGTGTGCGACATCATAGGGATTCCATTAGTTCTATTTCTAAATAATAAGACAATTTAGGCAAACTTGCTATAGAAATGCAAGATATTTAAATATGTTTTCTTACATATTCCTTGTTGGAATCATGTATAAAGTAAAAATGTAATTTACCTAAATATACAAGCAAATATAGGTTGTTTTTTTTTAAACATATTTTTTATTGCTTCAAATGTAGGCATGAGGATTGGGCAGAAGTTATACAACTTATTAAAGCCCCCTCCTCCAAACATTTTTACAACGATGTGACACAAAAAATGGACATTTACATTAATTTTACGATTGACAAATTAGAAAGGAAGACTAAAGAGAGAAAGTGAAAGGAATACAGATAATTATACAAAAATGAATTTATGTCTAACAAAAATATTTGATTTACACACAATAACATAATATCTGCCTAGAACAAACTAACTACGTTTGCACGCTCCTTCATCTTATCATTGTCCTTTCATGCTCATTCCTTAATCGTTCTCCTTTTGATAATCAAGCTCCTGCTAGGTAATATAATATAGATTTACAACAGGGACATAAACCCTCAGTAATTGCATGTATGACATATAGATATTAGACCTCTCATTTTATGAATACTTGGGTTAATACAGTAATACTGTGGGATGCATTTTGAACGAATAATTTTCATTTCAATACGTTAACATAAATAGATGATGGAACTCGTCTCCAATACTTTCGTTGCAAAAATCTCCTTTATATATATATTATACCACCTTCCTGTCATGATACGAATTTTTAAATTAGACGTATGAAATTTAGTTAAATGTAGTGTATTTATTTCCGATAATATTGTTAATTGTGGAAGAACGAATCGTCTGTATCATTTGAGTCGGTACCGACATCGTAAGTATAGGTGATTATGGTAGGACCGCTTCACGGCTGAGCGCTCCCAAGTCGAGGCTAGCCGCGGGACTCGATGGTCACGGATGGCTGCTGTCCAGGTAAAGTAGTCTACGGCTGGCAGTGCTGGTATTGCCGCGCGACAGAACCGCCCGAGGCGAATCTCGCAATATTCGTCATGACGTTTAATATTAGGCGATTTTCACGAAAACTGGATTGCTCCGTCAATACTAGATTCGAGGAGCAGAATTAGCGTCAGTGGAGAAAAAAATAGATCCTGTCGGACATTTCTAGACTGTCGGGGGAAATCTCGTCGATGTAAGAAACTTTTAGATAGTCATGAAATAAATAGTGTAAAGTTCATGATTTCTAGATAGCTCGATAGAATTAGACGGTGGTCATGTTAAATTGGATATGATTCACAGAACTAGCTTTGACCGTCGAAAATTAGCCATGAAAATTCATAATTAGATACGTTCCTGAAAAAATGGACAGGGTTGGGTTAAATTAGATCTTTTATGGTAAAATTGGTGAAAATTTCAGAATTAGTAGAAAATATAAAAAAACTAGTACATTCGTGTCTCCCAGTGAATGTATACACTATATCACATTGAGTGAAATTCAAATATTTGGGAGGGGGAAACAATATCGTGTTGTTTTCTTTCAAATTTTGAATTAAAATTAATTTAAACCACTACAGTACATCACAAGATACATACATTACACTTTATGCCCAGCTTATAACAACAGCACCTGCTTTGTTGCATGTAGAAAAGATTTTTGACAGAAAATGTGAAATTTTAGAAGATTTTGTGATTAATTCAAATAATAATCATGATTTTTTAATCACAATTTTACAAAATAATCTACATTTGCTATGTGGCCAGTCATTTAACATGTCAGCACACTATGTACTATTGGAAAATATAGCCCCTGACTTTGTACAGTACATGTAAATAGTGAAATGAGCAAAACTGCGGTTAACAGTATTACGGTTTTTACCCTAAAAGTTATACCAAAATATAGCGCGAAACCGTTTATCTTCATAAACAGTGCTAGTACACATCGAATAAACTAAGTACACAACAACATTTTTAAACTCCTTTGCAATAAAACCC
>NW_022980334.1:0-1369 GCF_902652985.1 Pecten maximus
ACTTGATATTGGGCCTGTAGCATGCTGGGGTGAAGGGCTACAAAGTTTGTTCAAATGAATGACCCTTGACCTACATTTAAGATCACAGGGGTGAAATCGGCTTAAATCTGTAAACAATAATTTTGCGATAGCCAAGAGCCTCCTAGACCAGATATTAGGCCAATAAAATGCTGGAATGAAGGACTAGAAAATTTATTAGTATGAATAAACCTAGCTTACTATGATAATCAGCATAGTATCTGTAGAAATGAACTCAATCAACTTCAAAGTTGCTGTAGAGCCAGGTGAGCGATACAGGCCCATTGGGCCTCTTGTTAAAGACTCTGGTGTGTCTCGGCTAGGGGACAGGGCTCAAAGCCTTCCTCACAGGGGCGAACGCTCAACTAAAGGCCAAAAGTGAGGCATTGTCAAGGGAGACATTAGGAAGAAGAAAGTTGTTAAGAAAGAAGAGAAAAGATAAGATCCCAAATTTAGTCGCCTCTTACGATCATGCAATGGGGGCAGCAGGTATAATTCTTACGCCCTACCTGCAGGGCAGTACAAGGAATGGGACGACTGGTTCGCCCGTTGTCAGTATAATGTGACCGGGTGGGGTGTCCTGCTGGGTGTCTTCGGCAGTATGCTTCAGTGAGGTACCACTATAAATCGGCAAAAGTTCCGGCCTATCACAAGGAGACCTAACACGAACATACTGCAGCCTCCCAAAACACACATACGCTCTCACCACACACATGCATGTCGCACGCACGGGAGGCCAGTCGTCTGACTCCTTGTATGCTGAGCGCTAATCAGGAGCAAGATGCTAATATGTAAATAATTTGAGATAATTGTCATGACGCTACTATAATATTAATTAAAAAATAAGTTTTAAATGCCATTTTATGCAATAAAACTACCCAAACCCGATTGCGAATTCTGTCATGTGTCCGTCTGGTCAAGGTATGTCGCCATTTTCAACGAACCCGAATATTGGGCACACTATTGCTCGGAATCTTTCATCCGTTACAAAGGAAATGATGTTCTCTACGGATTGGTTTGGTTTGGTTTATTTTGTTTAACGTCCTATTAACAGCTAAGGTCATTTAAGGAGGGCCTCCCGTTCGTGCGACATGCATGCGTGTTGCGAGTGCGCATGTGTGTTTTGGGAGGCTGTGGTATGTTCGTGTTAAGTCTCCTTGTTATAGGCCGGAACTTTTGCCGATTTATAGTGCTACCTCACTGAAGCATACTGCCGAAGACACCCAGCAGCACACCCCACCCGGTCACATTATACTGACAATGGTCGAACCAGTCGTCCCACTCCAAATATGCTAAGCAGGAGTCTCTACGGAAACGCAATCAATAATTGATAACCAACGAATAATCTGTT
>NW_022980335.1:0-1354 GCF_902652985.1 Pecten maximus
CAACAGCATGTACTACATTCAATAGCAGTGAGTCTCCAGGAGAAGGTTTCCCTAGCGTTCGAGAAGTTTTCCCGATTAGTGTTGACCATGTTAGGCCAGAACCCTGATATAGCATAGCTGCCTGTCAAGGTAAAACATGTTGTCTTTTTCTCTCATGTTCTCAACATTTTAACAGAAGTGGCAGATTTCTTCTTGCCAGTTAGAAAAAGAAAATATGCAAAATTATAATCTAATGTTTTACTAATTAGGCCTAAACATTCAATTCATTTCAAAAAACCTTGTGACCAGCGACACAAACTTCACGTGTATCTCATTGATTGGAGAAAGGCTTTCCTCGAACAATAAAACTGCAATAAAATCACTCGGGAGATAATTATTATAAATACAAAATGGTGTTATTTGTTATGTAATACTTTGGATGCGAGTTCGTTGATTTGAAAACTGAATAATGCGGACGCCATGGAAAACATGCGTTGTGTCCAATTATTCTGTATACTTGAATAAACAGCTGTAACATTATACAATTATTGCCCTTGTTCCGGGTTGACATGAATATTTGACCAGCCAAGGGAAGTATGCCTAACTACAATGAAGGAAAGCACCCCATCTGTTGAGCCATAACCCCAACCCCAAGCACTATCAATGAAGAGCTGAAGATCAGCACTATCTACCCAATGTATCTCAGGAAAAGTACAATAACCATTAAAGGCTGTAGTAACTCAAGCTAGGTGCAAAACATCATCCCTCATACCTTAATTGACACAAAGTGGTGTGGTTTCTATAAACCTGACATGGCATTGTTAAAAAAAAAGATTTGCCTTTCTCAGTAGCTTTTCCAAATATGCCCACCGGATATACTGTGCAAAGGGGGCTAACTCCAAGATGATGGGAGGTAACCTGGTACACTGCACAAAGCAATGAAGAGAAATACTGCATGTAGTCGTATAATTCATGTGCATACTAGAAAAGGGAATTTTATCAATGCATATCAAATTAGCCATACAATTAATAAGGTGGTCTTCATATGGTAAATTAAATTATATTTTAGAAATAATTTTTAATGTATAAATACAACAACATGTTTGTCAGGCCTGTGTGTCCAGGCACATTTCATTCTAAGATATTCAAATTTCTTCTTGTTGTGATTTATGAAAACAGAACTTCTTTAGTCATTTGATCATCATGTTTGTGTTAACATCAAACCATGCAAACAATTTTGCTATATTCGATTTCTATTTAAATCAAATTAGAGTAAATTTGATAAAATGTCAATGCATATTGTAGATTAAATCCTTATTAAGATGTTTTTTATAGGCATTAATAGGCAAGTCCTGAACTGGTATAGCATTTCAGT